>NC_092640.1:66041075-66248575 GCF_039555335.1 Amphiura filiformis | reverse complement strand
GAAACTATACAAATAAAATATCACATGGTGAACTTCATATGACCGGTTTTATTGAACAGAGGGCGCGAAATATGAACAAGTGTCCCAGGGAAATTTGCACTTGATTGTAGTCCTTTTTCAAACACTTATAATTTCCCCAAGTTGGATTTGTATGGATTTTTGATACGTTGTTTTGCCATGACATCCTTTTCAACTGATCAAAATTGTGTCTCTACCATTTCGTCCGCGACAAAAGTTCTAACGACTATGCTATACCACGTACCGCTTCATGTGGCAATCGCAGTAGTTTATGCTTATGGTATGCTATATGACAATGCACGATTTGATTTCGGACTGTACGGACGTACTTATTTACTGCTCCGTTACACACCAAAACTATGCTATATTGATTAAACAGTTTGAGGCAATTCGTTAGGGCCAACTGCCCGGCGGCGCACGGGGACATTCTAGTACTACTACCGCCGATAAATTTGCGGAACATTTTATAGTTAGTACAGATTTGATTTGATTTTGCTATACACTACAATTGCTACATGATCTGATGATGGAGGGCTTGGAAGAGAGTGCCGCATCATCTGGCACCAGCACAACATCAAATGCCTTTGTTAATGAACTTATGCTGAATGAGAAGTTTAAACTGTTCTTGAAGGACTTAATGCAGGAGGCAGTGAAAGAAAAAATGAAAACCCTAGTAAGTGATGTGAATGCACTCAGGACTGAGGTGGACGACTTGAAGGAGGACTTGCAGAAATTGAGAGGGGAAAACCACGACCTCTTTTGTAAGCAAGAAAAACTTGAACATGAACGCGAGAAAGAGGAAATGTTATGGGCAGACTTAACGAATCAGCTGCACTCAAGATCAAAAGCAGTGGAAGATCTGCAGCAATACACTCGCAGAAATTGCGTTCTGGTGACTGGTGTGCCTGAAGAGAAAGAAAACACAGATGCAACAATCATCAAATTAGCCAACGAGAGAATGAAAGTACCCTTAAGTGAAGATGATCTAGACAGATCCCACCGGATTGGAAAGCCAACCACAGGAAAAGCACGAGCGATTGTGGTGAAATTTAGTAGATATAATGTGAGAAATAAGTTCATAATGAACAGGACAAACTTAAAAGGAACCAAAATCGCGGTTCATGATCTGCTCACCCCGTTCACACAACAACTTCTGAAAAGGGCGCAAGAGCTTGTTGAGCAGTGTCACCGTGTGAAGGCGGCATGGACATGGGACGGAAGAGTAACAGTCTTGGTAGCAGCAGCTAATGGAAAATCAAGAAAGGTAACTGTAACAAGTCAAGAACAGCTCCACAAGATCTATTCTGTGAAACAGTAACTCTCTCTGAATCCAGAACTCTATAAAATGACTATGTATACCTATATAATATATTTTTTTAAATCATAATTTGTAAAAATATTGTCAAAAGATATGTTAATGACAAGATAATTCCCTGCGGTTAGAAAGGTAAGAGCTGGATTGATCTTGTATTTTGTAATTTGCAATGTTAAAATGTTAAAATGTGTAATTTTTATAATGAATGTTTCCACTCAAAAAACGTTTATCAATGACTACTAAAATGGCGGTGTTATAAATTTTATACCATCTTCTACTGAGCCTATGAAGTCATGCTTACTTTACAGCCTTTACTAATCTTGCAAACATTAGTTACTATCTCAGTATGTGTAAACACTTTTAAGTATTTAAAAATACCATAATTCTTTCATATACCAATACAACGAGAAAATTGTAACAAACAGTATTATTCAGTATTACGAAAACAATCAATTAAGTGGAATGTAGCATACTTATGACTTGCCGTGGCTCAGTAGTCGATACTTGTTAATAATAATCCTTGCTGCCGGGTCGTTGGCCTTACGTTACTTTCGTAGCCTGTTGAAAAATAGCTTAATTTAACTGTTAAAATATTTTCATGATCAAGGGAAACGGTTGATTTATATATATAAACTTTTTCCCTGATATATTAATAGATTTTTTAATTTTTTTTTTCTTGTTTAATATACTTTTCGTTTAATGTCTGCTATTTGTGATGATGCTTGTGTGTCTTGCTCAAAAAAAGTTTACGATTGTCATAAAAATATAACATGTAAAATATGCAAAGGATTTGTTCATAAAAAATGTACCAAATTGAAACCAAAAGAACTACAGCGTATAAAACACAATGAATGGACTTGTAACAACTGTACGATGGCTCAAAATAAAGACACAAGTTCTGACGATGATAGCGATGATATAAATATCACACATCATCTTAAAACAGCAGATATTACTGATGCCAACTTTATTAAGAAATACGATGAAATGATTTTCAATCCATTGAAATTTGAAAATAGTACTACAGATAAAGATAATATTACTAATGACAAATGTATCCACCAATGTAACTATGTAACACCAAACCAATGTTCCTTCTTAAAAAATGGTAAATTAAATTTTATGAATGTTAACATTAGAAGCCTAAAAAAAGAACTTTGACAAACTCAAGGAATGTATGAAAGCTATTAACCACGACTTTACCATAATAGGTATTTCTGAAACCCATTTAAGAGATAAGCCACCTGATTTTTACAAAATCGCTGGATATAACTTTGAATGTGTCCACAGAGTTGGAAGACAGAAAGGGGGAGTAGGCATGTATATTTCGGACAAACTTAAATACCAGGTACGCAAAGACTTAAGTAAATCAACCCCAAACTTTGAGTCATGCTTTATAGAAATTGAAAATGTAAATAAACGAAATATCATTGTTGGTACTGTATACAGAGCCCATACATCTATTAATGATTTCATAACAGGAATAGATCCTATTTTAAAGACTATTAATGCTGAAAAAAAGCTTACCTATGTTTTAGGCGATTTTAATATAGATCTATTAAAAGTTGAGGAACATAAAGCATACCATGATTATTTAGACCTAATTTATTCCTATTCATTAATGCCAACTATATACAAACCGACTAGAATTACTGAAACAACCGCTACACTAATTGATAATATATTAACGAATAACGAAGCTGTAATTCAGTCTGCTATCATAGTTACAGATGTGAGTGACCACTTTCCAACAATCTTGTCAACAAATCTAGATGTAACTGACATTCCAAGTCCAACGGTGACACATAAAAGGGTTCATAGTAACGAAAATATTTACATGTTAAAGAAAAGATTAGCTGATGTCAAATGGGAAGAATACCTAGATAATATAAATGCAGATGATGACTACAATAAGTTTATCAGTATATTTAATAAAATATATGATGAATGTATTCCATTAAAGAAATGTTCAAATAAAAGGAAAAGGGATCCGAAATCGCCGTGGATAACCAAAGGGTTACTAAAGAGTATAAACATTAAAAATACTTTATATAAACAGCATTTGCAAAACCCAAGTGCTGAACGCCTTCACAAATTTAAAATATATAGAAATAAACTTCATGCTTTGATACGCAAATCTAAGAGGAAATATTATTTTACCAAGTTTGAGCGTTCTAAAAATAATATGAAACAAACATGGAAAACAATCAATAATATCATTGGCCGTGGTAAAACAAGACAAGCTCAAAAGAAATTTAGAAGTGACAACGGCAATACTATTACCAATCCCCATGATATTTCCAACCTTTTTAACGATTTCTTTGTACATGTAGGTCCTAATCTAGCATCACAAATTCACAAATCAGGTAAAGATTATTTTGATTACCTAAAAAATCCAGCATCTAGCAGTATGTATATGAAGCCAGTTGTTGAAATGGAAATCATTAAAATTATTGATAAATTTAATCAAAATAAAAGTGCTGGTCATGATAATATTGGAAATTTTATTATAAAAAGAGTTGCAAAGGAAATTGTTCAGCCGCTTGCCTCAATCATTAATCTCTCCATTTCAACCGGAAAAAAAAAAAAAAAAGCAAATATAAAAATAGCAAAGGTAATACCAATCTATAAAAAAGAAGATTCTGAAGTATTTTCTAATTATCGCCCAATTTCGGTACTACCTTGTTTTTCGAAGATACTTGAAAGACTAGTGTTTAATAGATGTATTGCGTATATAGATAGTAATAAAATACTAAATGATAAGCAGTTTGGTTTTCGAAACAACCATTCTACATACATGGCCATAACTCAACTAGTTGACAAAGTTAACTATGCCGTTGAAAGAAACGAAACCACAATTGGAATTTTCTTAGACCTTTCCAAAGCCTTTGACACCATCGACCATAACATATTAATTCATAAATTGGAACACTATGGTTTTCGTGGTATCGTACTTCAGTGGTTCACTAATTATTTAAGCAACAGAAAACAATATGTACATTACAACTCTTGTGAATCAGAACTTAAAGATATTATTTGTGGTGTACCTCAAGGTTCTATACTGGGTCCCTTATTATTCATTCTCTATGTAAACGATATTATCAACACATCAGATGTATTAGACTTTATATTATTCGCAGATGACACTACTATTCTGTACTCACATAAAGATATTGAAAGTAAATATCAATTAATTAATAATGAATTGAAAGAAATTAGTAATTGGTTCAAGTCGAACAAACTATCGGTAAATGCAAGTAAAACAAATTACATGGTTTTGGGTACACCACATATGACATCAAAAATAAACTCAAATGTGTGTGATGTATCTCCTGAGATCATTTTAGATGAGTCAGTTCTGGAACGGGTTACTAATACAAAATTCCTGGGTGTGATTATTGATGAATGTTTGACGTGGAAATACCATATAAACTGTATAGCAAAAACCATCTCGCGAAATATTGGAGTTATGAACAAACTTAAATTTTATGTACCTGATCGTATCCTGTATTCTCTATATTGTACTCTTGTTTTACCTTATTTAAATTACGGAATATTGATTTGGGGTGATACGTGTAAAACATACTTGGATAAAATTATGAAATTACAGAAATGGGCTGTGAGGACAATAGCAAATAGTCATTATAGAAGCCACACTGCTCCCTTATTTGCCAAATACAATATTTTAACTCTTGCAGACACCTACAAACTTGAATTGGGGGTATTTATGTACAAGTACAGTAATAATGAATTACCGGGCGTATTTGATGGCTTCTTTACACTACGTTCCAATATTCATAATTACCAAACGAGAAACGCAGATAAATTCAACTTAATGAAGAACAACAAAACATTTACTGACCATGCCATTCGTACTGCTGGTCCAATATTATGGAATTCATTGCCAAATTCAATAAAACGGCAAATTCATTGAAACATTTCCGTAAGATATATAAACGTGACTTGATCTCAAAATATGATTAATTCTTGAGCATTGTGTTTCTCGTTTGTTTGTTATGCTTTGTTTTGTTTTTTTACTTTTTTTGATGGTAACATTTCTTTGTTAAGGGGGGTGACTTCCTCTGGCCTTATTGGCCTTCTGGTCATCCCCTCCATAATTCGTTTGTTTGATATTGCCTTTGTTTTTTAAAATATATACTGTGTGATTTCATGTGAATTATGGGAAAATAAAATATCTTGTATCTTGTATCTTGTATCGTAGTATAGTTAAATATACTTAACGCCATATTGTAACATTTCTAGAAAAATAGTTCATTATTTCTTTTCCATAAAATGTTAGCTTTTACTTATATGTCCCCTTTAAATTTTGAGCCGAACAACTGCGGTAAAGCAAAGAAAATGTCGCCAAAATGCGTATTACTCCGTCGTCGATTGTGCTACGGCACGGTCCGGTCCTTTGATGTATGTATGACCATCGTAAAAATTAAACGACGGTTCCTGTGCTTTATTCAAAATCTCGAAATGTTGAGGGCGTCCTCCTCAACAAATGAGGCTTTAAGTAATACTCTGATTACCACTTGTTTCTTCATTAACCTGGAGACAAAGTTGTCATTATTAGGGTAGAGCACATTATTGTGAACATACATTATTACACCGAACAAGATCAACATGTCCCGCTGACATGCCATATATATATATATAGCAACTTTATTAGCAACTTGTAACATTCGCAATAAATCTCGCAACAATATCCCGGCACAGCGTAAATTTATCAACATTGAAGGTAAGACGTACGTGCTGCTTGTAAATTAGAATTAAAGTTGGATATACGAGATTTATGTTACTGCCAACACACTGTGAAATCCTTGAAATAAAAACGTTTTGTAATGAGTAAAACATGTTATGATGATAACATTCTCGACAGTTCTTAAGCGCTTCACTATTTAATAAATATCAAACCCCTCAGTTATTGAATTTAACCCTTTTCAGTAACGGTAATATTACGCAGTTGAAGGAAATAGGGCAGTTTACAAGCGCGGTTTGCAAGGTTTTTCATACAGCCTGCAGTGCAGCGTTACATTATTTTCATCGTAATGTGCTGTGCAGATTGGCTAGGTTTTGGCAGAGGGCCTTGTTACTATATTTACTAGCTTATAATAGAAGACAGAGAAAAAAGACTAGTATGCGTCTGACGTCACTGTCAATCAAATTCCCTACGATCCTTGAATGATTAATAGCGCGTAAAAGGAAGGTCGATTTATCTGGTGCCGATCAGAGAAAAGGAATAGCAGAAAATGGCAAGAAAATACGTACATTTACCAGTGGACTTCGGTTGTATATATAAATGCGCATTATATAAATGCGCACGTGACCAGATGGCCAGTGCCATGTTCGTGTTACCTCACTGTCAATCACTGAAATTGCGACCACAGTTCCAGATGGTGGCCGCATTGCATTCTCGTCAACCGTGTAATTGAATGGGATTATTTTGAAATTTTAAAACGCTTGAAATATCACACAAACAAATAGGCCTATGTTGATAAATAATATAAATACAAGCTAAAACCGTTGGGGTTCGATAATGAACCCCACAAAATTAACCGACTATATTGGAAAATGCCATACGGCCGGGCGGTTTCACAAGTTGCCGGCTCGATCATGTCATCCGCCGCCTGCACAGTTCTGACCTTAAAGCCAATCATGTCCCCTTTCATACTTTCATGCCGTTGCGACAAGAGGCATGACTTATCAGCCATTCACAAGTCTTGATTGTGTCTGTTTGTCTACAATGCGCGTGTGTCACGCCGCTCGGCGGCAAGCAGCATGATAGTATGAAACCAGCACTACGTCATAGATATGGCCAATTGCCACGCCCATTTAGCACGGAAATTATGAAATATAAGTTTGTAAATCAGCTATATCTAGCTTTTCCGTAGTTAATTTTTTTTCCGTGATGGAAAACGTTAATAAAGAGTTTATCTTTCGGGTCAAGTTATTGTGGCGGGACGGCCGATGACGCAGTAGCGTGGATGTCTCAATGTGTATCTAAATGAAAACCTGGTTAGCTGTAATTTGAATATGAACGTCAGGTGGCCGGGTTGACAACAGTTCCCAAAATGGGAACACGAACAATTTTGTACTGAGGCGTGGGCAAGTCGTGGGGGGCAGAACCCCACCTTCAGAGCATCTTTTGCAAGCAGGAGTGCATCTAAATAATCACATAGTATCCGTCTTCATTATATTCAACAATATTTTATTTACGTAACTCCAGACTACACATACAGGATTCAGTCACACCCCCATTCAATGCACCCCACCTATCAATCGGATCCAACGAGTGAAAGCCTATGAATCGAATCCTATCAATCGAATCCAACGAGTAAAAGAAAGAGAAATATAAGAACGTTAAAAAGCGTTAATATATGATCTCACATTAAAGACGTACAAAAAAACACAACCTAAGTTATTTGGCACAACATGAAAATTTGGGCAGCATGGCTCCGCTCAGCGCATGCTAATAGTAATGACACTTACGAACACATGCAAGCATGTATTGGTAAAGTATCATCATAAAATCTATCGAAAATCCTATAAAACACAACTACCTTATTGCCAAATGAAAATTTGGTCAGCATGGCTCCCCTCTAGGTGCTGACCAGATTTTCGAGAATACATAAAAAATGTCACACCTGAGGTATGCATCTTTATGTATCATCACCATTTCTTAATACACATAATAAAACAAATATGATTCCAACAGACTGTGTGTTATAACAAAATATAATATACAAACCATTAGGCCCCCATCATCAAGCCTCCGATTGGTCACTCCTCTGTACTACAAATAATAACTCGCCAAAATAATATCCTCTCTAATACCACAGTACTCCTCAGACTTAGTTGACGTAACTCTAAGGAATACTACTCCATTTAGTTGATACTCCACTCAGGATTAACCCCGGGTAACTCACAGGGCCGGCGTTAATCCCTACTCCTCCATCTTAGTCGATAATCCACTCAGGATTAACCCCGGGTAACTCACAGGGCCGGCGTTAATCCCTACTTCTCCATATTAGTTGATACTCACTCAGGATTAACCCGGGTAACTCACAGGGCCGGCGTTAATCCCTACTTCTCCATATTAGTTGATACTCACTCAGGATTAACCCCGGGTAACTCACAGGGCCGGCGTTAATCCCTACTTCTCCATATTAGTTGATACTCACTCAGGATTAACCCCGGGTAACTCACAGGGCCGGCGTTAATCCCTACTTCTCCATATTAGTTGATACTCCACTCAGGATTAACCCGGGTAACTCACAGGGCCGGCGTTAATCCCTACTTCTCCATATTAGTTGATACTCCACTCAGGATTAACCCCGGGTAACTCACAGGGCCGGCGTTAATCCCTACTTCTCCATATTAGTTGATACTCACTCAGGATTAACCCGGGTAACTCACAGGGCCGGCGTTAATCCCTACTTCTCCATATTAGTTGATACTCCACTCAGGATTAACCCCGGGTAACTCACAGGGCCGGCGTTAATCCCTACTTCTCCATATTAGTTGATACTCCACTCAGGATTAACCCCGGGTCACTCACAGGGCCGGCGTTAATCCCTACTTCTCCATATTAGTTGATACTCACTCAGGATTAACCCCGGGTAACTCACAGGGCCGGCGTTAATCCCTACTTCTCCATATTAGTTGATACTCCACTCAGGATTAACCCCGGGTAACTCACAGGGCCGGCGTTAATCCCTACTTCTCCATATTAGTTGATACTCCACTCAGGATTAACCCCGGGTAACTCACAGGGCCGGCGTTAATCCCTACTTCTCCATATTAGTTGATACTCCACTCAGGATTAACCCCGGGTAACTCACAGGGCCGGCGTTAATCCCTACTTCTCCATATTAGTTGATACTCCACTCAGGATTAACCCCGGGTAACTCACAGGGCCGGCGTTAATCCCTACTTCTCCATATTAGTTGATACTCCACTCAGGATTAACCCCGGGTAACTCACAGGGCCGGCGTTAATCCCTACTTCTCCATATTAGTTGATACTCCACTCAGAGCAAACACGTGCACAAGTCCGTTGGAATCAATAAAATACAATAAAATAAATAAATAATCAACACTGCCCATCACTTACCACGTCTTTCCGTGAACGCTAAACATTCACATAAAAAGATATATGAATAGTTAAATACTTTTACACACAACGCATAACCTAAATAGGATCATAGGCCCTGTACATGACAATCTAGGTATACTTTCACCAATGCATAAATAACATCACATGACAATTTAAGTATCTGGTATGGGTGTGACCGATATAATAATCCTAAATTAATATTGTTTTTCACATGTTTTAGAGAGCGTCAATATTCTTTTATTTGCATCACGACATGAGTTACATTATATAAAAGATTCATGATGCAGGACATTAAAACATGACCAAAACTGTCTATTTATAATCTCAAAAGGTTTACATAAATATCCGAGGGAAACCCGGGCAAGGCGACACGACATAAATAAACACAGCGCATTGCAATTAGAAAGATGGCGAAGGGAAAGGATCACCCGACGAAATTAATCTCAGCAATTTAAATGTAAATATAAACATTTGTGCACACACGCTCCAATGATATAAAACATAACATCCCCAGGTGAATTAGATAGTGCATGCATCACGTACACTACACAGGCACGCACGCACGCACGCAACCCATGTCTACATGCACTCCAACGTGGAGGTTTTGAACTCGAAACATGACGACTGATTTTCATAATTTTTCATATCGCCAAACTATTTTAAATACCTTCCCTTTAGGCCAAAAAAAAAAAAAGGTTTGTCTCACGAACCCGCGCGCATAAGTATGTGAAAGCGATACAGCGCGTTTTGTCTAAAGGTTTTTTAAAGGTTTTTTTTTTTTCCCGATTTTCCGGTTCCCGATAGTTCGACCAACGTAGTAAAAATGAATTCGTCAATGTCAGAAAACCATCGAAAATGTCAGGCAGCGCGTATGCCATTAGTGTTGCAGATAGCTCGTAACCCACACCGTAGCCTCAGTCTCGCTAGTTTCACGCCATCCTTGCAACGGCACGGAGCGTATTAAGCCGACGAAGCAAAGTGGATGCAATATAAAAGGACTTAGCCTACGGAGAACTCTGCGATCGAGTGAAGCCATGTTGTTTTCATAAATTTTGTATTTTTGTAGCTGTTTTTTAACGAATTTTTTACCGTTTATTTCAACATGATTGTTCGTATTCGTATAGTTAAAACAGGGGGGACTGTGCTGAGGAATTGGGCACTGCATCGGTGCGCCGATTCGGTTATTCTGAATGCCCTAAAAAATGAGTTGGTGTCGGGGCGAAGCTGTAAAATTATGTTCAAATTGTTCACAGAACAAGTGATAGAAATGCCACTATAGTAGAACTAAAACACACATTTGTACTTTGATGAACACTAGATGACCCAATTGGTCATTGTATTTTTACACTCAATATGCATTCTGCATACCAACACAATAGATACAATTGGAAACAAAAAGCCACATTGTACTCTAGGTTGGTACATATGAGCGAGAATTGATCGGTCCATAGAGGGGTAAAAAAGGTGAAAACTGAAGAAACCTCTCGATAGAGTACCGAAAGCTCACTCAGCCCTCTAAATATTCACCTCTATGGAAACATCAAATCTCGCTCATACCAACATTTGTATCGTAACTTTGTATTTTGCACTGATTTTTAATAGTGATCAGCTCTAGGAAGGCAAATAAAATACAGTTACAGAATATTAACATTGTAAATTTGTTGCTTCTCTTTCATTGTAAGACCACTTGTAGTTTTCCAATACCTGTCTTGTGATTTTCATTTGTCTCAGGCTAAAAAAAAAAAAAAAAAAAAAAAAAACGCATTAGCATAGCTTCTAAACCAAAAAAAAAAAAAAAAAAAAAAAAAAGCATAGCACTTAGCTTTTTTGGCAAATGTTCGTGAGACAAACCTTTTTTTTTTTTTTGGGCCTTAGCCAGTCTTGCGCCCCGAATGCATACATTGATATCAAACTAGTCAGGAACATTTGCTGATCCATATGAGCCCAAAGGTTTGACAATATTACGTGCACAGGATGACTTTAAAGAGAAAAATGGAAGACGAAATCTTTAGAATTTTGAGAAACCACGAACTCACACACAGGAACCATGTGCGAACTGCATAAAGCAATTCTGACAAAATCTAAACAAAGATATTCATCAAAGTACACATTTTGCAACTAGACCACATCCAAAATAACTCATATGAAGGATCTATAACATATTCCTGACAGTCTAATATCACTTAAATTCATCCAAACCGCGATTTATGTGAAATATCTACATTTTTAACAGCGAATGTCGAAATCTTGCCTATCAATCGAATCCAACGAGTAAAAGAAAAATCTCCACGCGGCAGCCTGACAGAGCCCAGCCATAGCGCGCTCTGATTGGATACGGAGATAATTGATTGGATACGTACGGCGCGCTAATTGGCTGACGGAGATAATTGATTGACTGAAAATTACAAGAAATCCAATTTAAAGGGATACACGCGATTTGGGGATAGGAAAATGAAAAGACAATTACCCAAATATAATATTATTTGTAGGCTTGATTTACCAATACCGTTTCATTATTTTACCCTTTGCAATCAATGCCACTATTTTGCAAAAGCAATTTTCCTTGCGACCTGTCATTTCCCCTATACTTTTGCACGGGGAGTTTATGTACATCCGGGTACCTTATATCGTTTAATACGGTATGGCGACTTGTAGATGTCACGTGCGCATTTATATATGCGCATTTATATATACAACCGAAGTCCACTGTTTACAAGGCAAAAAGCAACTTTCTGGGCATTGTTGACATGGTGCCTTCGGGAAAGAAAGTTTCCTACTATAAAGACCTAACTTTTAAGATTAACAATAATTAATTTTAAAATTAACAATAAGGCGACCGGTTATACCGCCGCGTTCAGCAACTCATCGTCACGACACTTGTAAACAAAACGTACTCGAGTTTGAATGACAGATGACGTCAGATGCAAACTGGTCTTTTTCTCTCTGTCTTCAATTATAGATGGATTTTATCAATATTAAGGTTGCAAATTAAAAACAGCGGTGCCAGGAAACCTTCTCCCTTGATTGGCACAGTAATAGAAAATAGAAGAGGGATAAGAAAAGGGATAAGCAATTGAACTTTCATTAGAATAACATGGCTATAGCATTCGAATTAACACTAACCAGCGCTACGCCAAAGCGTGAGATTATTACAACTTTTTTTCACATTCTTCACCCAGTTCCCTGGTATCTGTATTTGTTCATCGTGCTAAATTCAACAGCTACAAAATCGGTCGTGACGCCTTGATGTTTCTTTTAGTCTTTCCTTTGACTCAATTACCAACCGAATGAAATAATGTGCAAATTACAGAGCATTGCATGTAAAGCTGTAGCCACGGCATTATTTCATCCAGTTTTTGTGGAGATCCGAACCATTTTATTTAGGCACATTTTGACATACAATCATCGGCTTTTCTCGGCGCTAATTTGTAAACTAGGGTTTGTTGACCTTTATTGTCATAGATGATTGCACACCCAGTACGTCATTGTGTGCTCATCTCCTTCAATCCAATCCAAGGTCATGATGAACAATGGCTTCCACTTCAGATGTTTGACTTTAGTATAGCACTAAAGGGTTATTCAACCCTGTCCCTCATTTGAAGCCATTTGCGGTGATTCTACTCCACAAGTTTTCGCAGGCTCGTGCATATGGTCACATAGCATACCTTGAGAGGACACTTGGCTCATTTGCATGGCAGTCGGACTCTCCATTGTATTTGTTCATTTGTGTATGGAGAGCAATGGCGACCCTTCATTGTATTTGTTTTATTTGTGTATGGAGAGCCATTCTTGGAGCCCATGGGACTCAGGCTAGGTCCTCAGGTAGTCAGACGCTGTATATACTAGAAACGCATATTCTTAATTCCGCGTTTATTCAATGTTAGCATTAAATTTGTATTGCCCGGCGGCCCCGCGCAATGGAAAAACCTTTTTTTTTTACATAAAAAGAAATTAAAATTAAAAAAGTCGTGTTCCACCTGAGTACATATTAAATGGGTGTAGAAATTGTTCTGAAAATATTAATTAATTTAGACAAACATACGGGATATAATATGAACCTTTGACATGACGCCATGATGACATGATTGTATTAGTCGTTTTATATCACCTACACCGTGTGTCATAATACCAATATTTTGTAATTTTATATAAGAACTAATATTTTGCATCATAAATGCGCAGTCCATATGTACAAACGAATACTAATCTTCAAGATAGTAAGCTTTAGAAGACTTCAAAATAACATGTCACTAAGCAGGTCATAGGTGCTGGCCTTGTCCTATTGTACTTGTTCATTTGTGTATGGAGAGCTCACTGACCTGTATAGAGGTCAATGGGAGAGCTTCTTTACAAGACACAACACCATCGGTTTCAGGGCGTAGTTCATTGAACTCAACGGGCTGTTATTTGAAGTGCTTTTATGTTATTGCAAAACGGATCGTGGCGAATTCATTCCAGGGTTTAATTGATCTGGGATGCGGACATTTCATTATTCGCAAACCACCGGGATTCGATATAGGTTTGCGTTGTAAAATGAAAATGTGAATAAGAGTGTCATCCCCTTGATATGGTGTTCATTTCATAAGGAATTCTGTTACCGTAAATAAGTTACATTTCTCCCGTTTGCCATCAGTGATACACTACAAACTTAAAGGGCAGGTCTATAGCAAAAACAAGTTTATCTCTATTCGAAGAGAATAATTATTACATTACAAGTTGACACTTGTTGCAATTTTTTGTGCGTATTTATCCTGAAAAAGAAGAAATTATGTGGGTAAAGTTCAGCCTCGTACGTGTTCTTCCCCCGTTTGAAGCGTACGTGTTCTTCCCCCGTTTGAAGCGTACGTGTTCTCCCCCCGTTTGACTGATGTTACTTACGGTATACTTCATACCCTAAATGTAAAAGCATTCAATAAGGATTGTTTGACATCTCATCATCGAATCACTCGATATTCACTCGGATACCAGGGGCCGGATACATCACCTGTCAGGTTTCACGGGAAAAGCAGTGGACCGTACTATGTGATCAACTCATCCGACAAGATGGAGAAACCTATATGTGATGCGATCAAGCCAAATCAGTCAGAACTCGGAAATATTGATTTTGAGATAAAGAAAGTTTTTCCTTTTGTTTCCTCTTGTTTTGGAAACTCTTAAATTGCTTTGGAACTGGTTGTTCAATTTCAATGGAGTTTTCTGCAAAATCCAGCTTTGTAAATGCTTTTTACTATCCTCTAGGAAACTGAAAATTTATTATGGCCGAGTTCCGACTGATTTTGCTTGATCGCATCACATATAAGAATTGACCTTTTCGATAAGGCCCCGGTGCTCAATCTCGCCGATTAACTCTGCGGCGTCTCGGAGTATTTCGATGGCTCTCCTGTGGCTTGCAGTTTCAAGCCGCAGCTCGCCAACGACTTATTATAGTGTGGCCATATCCCTGGTTGCGAATTCGCGGTTTGTCATTCATTACTCAAAACCTTTATATTAATGTTTATTGTAGTACTTGCTTGGGTTTACTCACTGTGAGCAATTTGCGGATCAGTCGATATAATCCGGCAAAGAATCAACGCACTCAAGGACACTAATTTGTTAGGGTATTGTTGTCAAGTGTTATAAGCCGGTTGCGAGAAATGCAGGAGTTGGGCCGATCAACCCGATGAACGGGTGACTGAACATGGTTTTTCATCGGGCAGACACACATTTTTTAATGCATATCGCAACAGTGTTTTATTTCTCAGCATAGGTGCATCGGCGTGGGTCTGCGGCTTAGTTTCCGGGCACGCCGAAGAGTTAATCGGCGAGATTGAGCACCCAGGCCTAAATCCCACAAGCCTTTGCGATTTGCGCCGATGCGCACATCGTTCCCGATCATCGTTACTGCGCATTGCAAGTCTTCGTGACGTCAAATGACGACATCTCAGGTGTGCTCGCAAAGGCTTATGGGATTTACCGAAAAGGTCAATTGTGAGTAAATTTTAGATTGGAGTTGGCTAACATAATTCATCCCTGGAACGAATATTTCAAGATATTATAATACTAGTACTTTGTAGTAAAGATTTCCTCTCAAGAAAACATTTTAATATCATCTTTTTAAAAGATATTCAGCTTTAGTACTAGTGTTATCTATTCCAGCTCCAGTGACACCTCATTAATTTCCCTAGACCTTTGGATGCATTGAAATAGGTATTAGCATTCTACTTCGAAAAATCAATATAAAGGGCTGCAGTGCTAGTTCTCATACCCCTCCAGTAAACATGCCTAATCCTAATTAGGAAATATGTATGAGGTGTCTCTGGAGTTGGATCAGATAATAACAAAGCGTAACAATTTTAACACAATTTCGTATAGAGTTAGAGCTCCATTTAGCGCTGCTTGAAAAAGCATTATTATAAATGATTTAGTATGTGCTAAATCCGTGACGCACGATGCTCAATCCTACGTTTCTCCTGTCCTAATTATATGCCAAGTCTAGACAAGTTTATGTACTGTTAGAAATGTTTTGTAAATTTTGTAAAATACCTGGCAGTTCTATTGCAAACCATTTTCCGTAAAAACAATGATTTAACAAGTATTTTACCGTAAAATTAGCATATTTACGATATATTGCCGTAAAATATACGGTATGCTGTATAATGTACAGCATAAAGCCCTTAATTTTTACGGTAAAATACCTGGCGGTTCTATTGCTAACGTTTTTCTGTTCAAATTACACAGTAGCGCCGTAAACATGGTAAATATACACGATAACTTATATGAAGTAGTGTTTAAACACAATCTGTCAAGACAAATACGGCTGCGGCTATTTCCTACCTAAAGACGATACAACACATTACAAAATAATCAAATCTAACGGTACTAACATGCCTATTTGTAGAGAAATAGAAATTCAGTTCACGGTTACTTACCGTCAAATTTTACGGTGTGTGCCGTAAAAAGACGGTGATTTCTAAGAGTGTATTGTAAACCTTTCATCTCATCGCCGCTCATCTCCACTCATATTCTTAGGTTTTACTCACAGTTTTACCAAGGAGCAGACACATCTTAATGCTTCAATCAATTTTGGGTCATAAATGAAGCACGTACTCACAAACTCACAAAAGCGTTAACTTATACAACAAAAGTAACTTGAATATCAAGTGAGTGGCAAGTTCGTATTCTTTTCAAGCCATAATGTACGATCTTATAATATGAAATTGGTTTTTATTTTTTCAAACCTGATTTTTTGCATATTTGTAATGTTTACACATGTCCCAACTTGCACCTAAATGGAAATCGGTCTAATTTGTTGTCTTTGTACAGGGTGTCCCAGAATGATCTGTACCGGGAAAGATGGAATTTTTTAGGTATGAAGGGCATGTTGAATGGTCATATTGTCTTGCATTTTTAGTTCTACATATATTTAGCTTTCTCAGATTTTTTAGATTTTAAAAATTGGACGTTTCTAGTAGAAGTTATAGAAGATTGCGTGAAAATGGTGAATTCTAAGTTTTGACAACGCAACCTATTTTGAAAATCTGTAACATTACTAACCGTTCAGCACAAAGTTATTTGGAAAAAGTTATGCAGGTATTTTAGTTGTGCCCTGTTCATATTTCCACTAAATAGCCGATATCTATCTATTATTTATGACGTTACGAAGCAATCATCATATGGAATTAAGGATTTGTGGCCTAATCCCATTCTCTCTTTGGCGGTAGTTTTAAATATAGTTAATGTGGTGTGAGGTCCATGTCATTTGAAATGCTTGCAGAGATCAAACTGGTTGTGGTACAGAAAAGACGGCTCCTCAATTTACTGTACAGTAGCGTGGATTTCTTTCAAAAACTTACTGGCAAACCGGCAGCTATGTTGAGACGCAAAGAAGATTCATTAGACGATAGTGTATAACGTAAAGAAGTTTGACGAGCACGGAATTGTCAGGAATCGGCAGAGTGAAGCTTCAGGTGCTCGTAAGACTGTAAGAACTAGAGCGAACATTGCAGCTGTCCGGCAAGCTTTAAGGCGTGACCCCAACAGTAGTTGTCGTCGAAATGCTGTGCCAAACATCCCACGTTCTTCATTTAATCGTATCGTGCCATTTTTCAAAGGTATGCGAGTCGTTTTTCATCGATTTTACATTATTGCATGGCACGCCAAAACAAATAAAGGTAGCGTGCTGAAATTAACAGAATAAGTAGGAGACATGTCCAACATGATAATGCTGGTATCAAAAATAGATACACTGCCCGTCTTCTATTTTTAGTTATTTTTGCAAACACGGTACAAATCATTCTGGGACACCCTGTAGGTCAACAGAGCAAAGATCGACATATTGTCATAATTTAAAAAATTATGATAATATGTCCTCCCATAGAACTGCATGTTAAATGGCCAAAATAACCAGTGGGGTTTCTTTCACTTTACCCGGCAGTTATTACTAATTATTATTTCAACATTTTAATAAAGAATAACAAAATTAAAATTTGACGGAAATCGTACATTAAGGCTTTAACTTACGGACGTAGAAGTAAAGAAAAAGGACGCAAAATGTATTTATTCAAGTAAATGAAGACGTACATACAAAAACACCAAATTCATTCGAACAAATTATTTTGAATACAATATTTGTCTCTATTTAAATTTAGGTCTTATTTTTTTCATAAATTCAGACCAACCTTTATTCTCTCGTTAAAAGTTTATTCCATCTATCGCATATGCCCATTACTTACATGTTTCAAAGAATGCACCCTCTCCAAATCTATATTGGTTTGTAAAGTGCCGTTCTCCCTGGTGTAAATAGTGATCCCTCCCTTATGAGTTTATCAGACGGCCGAATCCGGATTCGGCACTTTGATAAATTCACGTTATACTCATGTATTCTCTTGAATTAGCCATGAATAAGCAAACAGAGGATCAGCGCACTAGATAGAGAGGGCGGTATATCAATATTTTAACGGTGATCAACGTGATAGTGAGTACAAAATGGCGACATACATGGTTAGTGAACGGTACAGCGAAACGTTGTCAATCCCCTGTTCGCTAATTGAAGAGAATCAATGCGTAACATGAATTTAACAAAGAGCCGAATCCGAATTCGGCAATCTACCAACATACCACACATGAGAGAATAAAAGCAAGGTATAAAATTAGTGTTTGATCCAATAATTATGAGAATTGTAAACATTGCTGTAACTCAGCATCGGTTGCGATTAAACAATCATTTTTTCGTAATCATTTCTGGTATTAACAGTTATGTCCAGATGAGACAGGAGAAGCTGGACAATTATTATAATGCAACTAACTAAATCAGGTTTTCAAATCGGTTCGTTCAAGAACGTCGTGTGTAAAAGAAACGTGTGATACTCCACTGCTCAAGTATTATCATAAAAATAATGGCAAATGTGATACGGCCGACGATATTATGCATAAAAATAAGAGAATAATAGTTTTGAACATAAGTAAACTGTAAATATAATAAAGATGTTCACTTATGAGTTTTATAGTTTAAGATACACACCTTCGAATAAATGACTTATTTTATAGCTTAAGATATACAGCTACTAGTTAAATGGCTTCTTTAATAGTTTCCGATATATATATATCTACGAGTTATAATTATTCTTTTATAATTTCAGATGTAAACGCATGATGTCAACGCGCTCTACAGAAGAATGGTGCTGCTTGCGCTTGGTGTTTATTTAATTTTAATAATAGTTTAGCACATTCACTATTAAGTTATTTGTATAATTATTTTAACTAATACAATGAGTTTCCACAACAACAATCAAAGACCACAAGACTAACTAAATAAACAATTGTTCGAACGGCGGTCACATCTATTGATATCCTTTAAAAATATCACATACGAAAACAAATTGATATAAATCACAATAGATTCAGCATCTAAATGTTTATCAAATATAATTAGTATTTGGTCATTTGTATCCAAATTGTTTTATTTCATTTGTTCACAAGGACAACCCCCTGATTCGGCACGTTATTTCAATAATGTATTTGATTTTGCTTTTTGAACGCAATTAATTTGTTTCATTATAACCCTATCAATTCATTATTTCTGGGCGCCGCTGACATAATGAACGGTGCAAATATAATCATGGTTACATAATGAAATATATAGAAACAATGTCATGCACGTAAGTCACAGTAGGTTGTTTTCATCATGATACTAAGTTTATTGGCAATAGCAAATAAATTCTATTAAGAATTTCTTTGCGTAGTTTCAAATAATTCCTTCACTTTTTGAACGTAAGTTTGAAATCGATTTTCAACGTGTGCGTCAATAATTACACTGAAAAAAAGCAAGAGCCCATACTTCTTTTACGTAAATTTACAGAAGCAGCTTCAACGATAATGTCGCCCTCACTGTCTGGTGTAACAGAATATGGCTGATTAGTGATTAATAGCCGGTTCGCCACACTGCAAAACCAAACAATGATGATGTGATGTAACATATTATTCTTTGCCCCAGCTGTGAACTATAGTTATTAATTTTGCAATGATCATTCTTGATACATCTGACATTAACTTGCTCAAAACAGAACATTAAACATGATACGTATCATTCGGTTTAGTTTAATCAACTCCAATTTGATTGATACCCGCATACCCAACCGTGACACTTAGAATTTAGAGGCTTCCTAATTCTTTTGTAGAAATTCATGCGATAAATAAAAAGTGCTACTTTGTCACATCCTCCTTCAACATGTTCAATACCTCGTTTAATCATCCTCCTCTTCTACGGCACTACAATATCACATTAGTGATTTAAACTATAGAATCCTAAAGGGGGACCAGTACCTGGGAGCCTGCCAGTGTCACCATAATAATGATCATATTTCATAGGAAACAGACAGGATCGTGGTGAAGTAGATGTGAGGGCAAGCCAGTTCATGTACTCTAATAAAATTAATCATAATGTGTCTTTTACCCAACTCCTTCGGGAATGTATTGGACCTATTTGAGCATCGATGTCATAGATTAAAGAAACCGAATCACGACAACGAACGATAAAGTGTATTGGTTAATCAATTTATCATCAGGACATGCTTTGTAAATTAGCGCTTTGGCAGGTCACTTTTGCAAATTTGCATCTATTTACATCTATCAGGAATTGATTAATTTGCTTTTAATAAAATCTCGGTGAAAATACATTTTTGATGACGTAACTTTTGCAGGCCAAGTTTGACAAATTCACCTCTATATCAAATAATCCATTTTACAGAACATTGTTCTTAATAAGCTAACTTTGTCACAATCTTCTATATATTTTACCTCGCGTAGACCACGCTTTAAGAACATATAATAGAAAGGCAGTGCCGTGGCAAAAAAATATGTATAGCTTAAGTTACACAAAATGTAGATGGAGTCACGTTAAAGATCCCGGGAGGGTTTGCCAGTTCGTGTACTGACATAGATACAATGTGCAAATAAAAAAGTATGTTTTAACATTTACCTATTAGTGTATCTGTCGGGAATGCCTTAACGATCTGAGCACATATAAAAACCGAATCAGCACAACGGAATTAAGGTTAATTGGTTAATCAATTTTAGTTCTATTCTTCTATTGTTGCCTAATTATCTTTGTGGTACCATTTGTTTATGTTAAAGGCTATCTTTGACACAGCCCTTTCAGACAACTTTGCCAAATAAAAAAAAGTTCTAGTATATTCAATCCATAGCCACTGTCGTTACATTAAAGTAATTTTATACATTAGGTAAGAGCGCACAAACACGCCTCACTTTACTAGGGCCACCCACTCAAATGTTATGTAGATATTTATCAGACAAATGGTGGATAATTGCGGAACAAATTATATAGTATTTCCTATTGATATGGTATTGATACCTAATGCGGCCCATACACGTTAAATATATTGATCAATATGAAAGACCCTTGGTACAAAAGCGGATTCAATATCTACCATTGTATACGCACAATGGCAGATTTGTATCCACTCCTGCATTTATGGTCCGCAATATTGGTCAATAACATTGATCGTGTATGGGCCGCATAACCTGGTTCCAACACCATTTGGCCCATTCCTGGCCGCAGCAGCTTCGCGCACACTGGCCTATGTCTCTCAGTAAAACCAGCACAACATATGTTCGCCCGGAATGCTTTTTTTTTTGGTTATTTTTTAAACACATTGGTTTATATTTGTATTTGAATAAAATAAAGATATGATAAGGCTGGATAAAATGGCAACTGGTTCAAACTATCTGTTATACAACCTTCATGCAAAGAACAATAGAGGTTATCCGTGTTCTATAAGCTGCATATCCTACCAACGACTGCTATACCTGGTTTAGGACTTTCAAAAGAAGAACCTGCATGTGCAACCATGACTGTTTCAAAATAACCCGCCAAAGTCATGCAGGTAACTCTGAGGTCGTGCATTGAATTGGTTTGAATGAGGAATACTACGGGAACCAGCGCCTTTTGTTAGAAGTCGCACATGAGTAAAGTGGATAACCTCTAGGCCTATATATTACCCTAAACGTTCTTATCCCGATAAAGAGTCCCTTCCACAGATTTTAATTTCGAAGGTTAGTTTTTTATTAATTTTAAATTTCGTACTTTATCTCGATATAAAATCAAGTGGGCCATAGGAAAATTACTGACTGTGCTTGAAATTAGATATCAACATTCTACAGGAATGAAAAGCTTCATCTTTTGGGATTTAGCTAGGGATGTACGAATGAGTATGCATGTTCAATACAACGGTTTACAAGCAAAGCGGCGTAAATCTCATCGGAAATATATCGAGAACATCCTTTGTGCTCAACGTCATTATCCATAGTGATCCAGGTTCCAGTCCAGGGGCACCCGCTATATCAAGTTATCTTACTTTTGTGTATTTTTGCATGCAAAATACAAAATATAAGAAACGAAAAAAAATAATCTGTTGATGTAAATTGGAGCGTAATCGGATCAAATTAAAAACAAATCTTGTGTAAACGTGTAAACAGTGCATTTGATACTTTAACAAGAAAAGGTATTACCTTATACAACATTACAGCAACATAAGCCATGATAATACACGATTCTCTAGTAAGCGCAGAATCACGAAAGTATTATGTTGCTCTCTACAGACATGTAATATGCTTTACCAGGAAATATGGATCTTACAATTTGGTGACTTTTAACATCTTGTCAATACTGAAAACTTTGGTAATATATATTATATTCGAGATGAGGCTGTAAATTTGATCCTCCCAAATGTATCGACGACGTTATTTGAATATGAGATACGGTTTCACCGAAAGATTTTTTTCTTTCTTTGTTTCTCACAAATATTTAATATGTGCACGTGATGCTCTTATTGTCTTACGTTTGTAAATAATGTAGGTTGCTAAGGTATGAACTGAGCTGACTTTCATGGGAATCAGATATTGTAAGTTTATACATTACCAGGACTAATTTACTTCATATCATACCATAAAAAAATTGTACTAAACACCACATCATGTTGCTATACATGTATAACAGAGAGATTGAATAATATGACGCTTAAAAATCTATTGAAGTTTCAAGCGGCAGCATATATTAAATAGTCTGCACAATAAATATGGTACCAGTTTTGTAACCTCATCACACATCCAAAGTCGGTAGATGTTGAAAATAAAGGCAACTCTGCACAATGTGTAACGATGCAACGACCCTTCTGCAAAACAGTCCTTCTTCCGCATTATAGATTTTAATGTCGAGGAGACATTTTCGCTATATTTTTTATACTCTTTCTCGAAAAATTAAGTTGGCCGTAACAAAATTACTAATTGCATTCAACAAGTTAATTAATTTGCTAAATACACTGTTGGTTTTTAAATGGCGACTTTTTCAAGTGTAACGATATTTTTGAGTAGTTTGGTAATATTCAAATCTCAATGGAAATATATCGAGGGTTGAGAGCCTGAAAGCCTCAACTCACAATCACCTGCTCCTACAAAATGAGCATAAAGTCGCCAGGGCACTATATGACAAAATTCAATAGAAAATTGTGGAGGAAATATTGTTTTTTGACGACCAAAGCAAGGAGCCAACTTTATGCTCATTTTGTGAGAGCTGGTCATAGTGAGTTACGGCTGCTTTCTGGTTCTGAACCCTCGATATCAATTCGGGGGCACTGCTAATTCAAAGACGTCTGTGATATCAAATACTCTTGAAGCGTCATGTCACATAACAGTATCATATTTCAGAGACGTCTCAAAATCACATACTCCCTAGTTTTAAAACCCAGTCGCAAACGATATTAGTAATTTTGGCGAACGTGCCAGCGCAGTGGGAATAATTTTGTGTATAGGCCTTATCAGGGTTGTAGCTAGCCCAAGTTGAGCATGTTGAGTGCATGCTAATTTTACTATGAATTGGATAGTAAAATTGGGAAGTGTGTTCTGGGACCATTTGTCAGAATTTGCACAGATAGATATAATTTTTGCACAGGTAGATATTTGCTAAACGTAGGAAATCTTATTCTAATACACTCAGCTTCGTTCCGATGTGCTGCATCGAGTGCCCAGCTGTCAACAAAGCTCGACGTATGTGATATCACAGACCCCCGTATGTGAAATCACTGACCCGTCTTTGAAATCAGAGACGTCCGTTTATTACGAGTGCCCCCGAACTGATATCCAGAACGTAAAACATCCTTTGTGCTCAACTTCACTTTCAGCTGAACCTGAGTGATCCAGGTTGTATCAAGTTATCTTTTGCTTTCATGTGAATTACAAAATATAAGAAACGATTTTGTTTTCTTCTAAATTTAGAAGCAATATTCGAGTTTGCAAGCAAATCTTGTGAAAGCGTGTAAGCAGTGCAATTGATACTTAAAAGAGGAGACACTATACAGCAACATAAGCTGATTATTCCGCATAATACACAATGTACATGAACACTCTAGAATATTGAAAGTACAGAAAACGGAAGTATTATGTTGCTTTATAGACATATTTTCAATGTGCTATATGCGTCACAGCATTTAGTGACTTCTTTATAGTTTAAGATGAAGCACATGGTGTCAACGACTTATACAGAAGAACGGTGCTCCTTGCGCTTGGTGTTTATTTAAATAACAGTTTTCAGCATTACCTCCTTCACTATTAAGTTATGTGTAGGCCTATAATTATTTTTACTAATACAATGAGTTTTCACAACAACAATCAAAGACCACAAGACTAACTAAATTAACAATTGTACGAACGGCGGTCACATCTATTGATATCCTTTAAAAATATCACATACGAAAACAAATTGATATAAATCACAATAGATTCAGCATCTAAATGTTTATCAAATATAATTAGTATTTGGTCATTGGTATCCAAATTGTTTTATTTGTTCACAAGGACAAAACCATGATTCGCCACGGTATTTCAATTTTGCTTTTGAACACAATTAATTTGTTGCATTACAAACCTATCAATTCATTATTTTTGGGCGCCTGACATGATAAACGATGTAATTATAATAATGATTGAATAATGAAATAGAAACAATCTCATGCACGTAAGTCATAGTAGGTCGTTTTCATCATGATACTAAGTTTATTGGCAAAAGCAACTACATTTTATAGGAACTTCTTTGCGTAGTTTCAAATATCGTTTTTCAACGTGTGCATCAATAATATTACACTGAAATAATAAAAAAAACAGCCCATACAGAAGCAGCTTCAATGATAATGTCGCCATCACTGTCTGGTGTAACAGAATATGGCTGCTTAGTAAAATTATTATTAGTTGATTCGCCACTCTGCCAAACCAAACAATATGACGTAAAATGTAAGTTTCCTTTGCCCCAGCTGTGAACTATATATAATTATTAATTTTGCAATGATCATTCTTGATACATCTGACAGTAACTTGCTCAAAAGAGAACATTAAACATTATACGATATCATTCGGGTTATTTTAATCAACTCCAATTTGATTGATACCCGCATACCCAACCGTGACACTTAATTTATAATTTAGAGGCGTCCTAACTCTTACGCTTGTAGAAATTCATGCGATAAATAAAAAGTTCTACTTTGTCACAGCCTCCTTCAACATCTCGTTTATTACCCTCCTCTTCTATGGCACACCAATATTTCACATTAGTGATTTGTATTATACTATGTTAGAATCCTACAGGGGGACCAGTACCAGAGAGCCATCAGTGTCACCATAATAATGATCATATTTCATAGGAAAATAGACAGGATCGCGGAGTAGTAGATGGAAGGGCAAGCCAGTTTATATACTCTAATCAAATTAATCATAATGTGTCTTTTACCCAACTCCTTCGGGAATGTATTGGAGCGATTTGAGCATCGATGTCATAGATTAAAGAAACCGAATCACGACAACGAACGATAAAGTGTATTGGTTAATCAATTTATCATCAGGACACGCTTTGTAAATTTGCGCTTTAGCATGTCACTCCATTTGCGCTTTAGCAGGTCACTTTTTACAAATTTGCATTTATTTAAATCTATCAGGAATTGATTAATTTGCTTTGAATCAAATGTTTGTTTTTTTCTCGGTGAAAATACATTTTTTATGACGTAACTTTTGCAGGCCAAGTTTGACAATTTCAACTCTATATAAAATATCCTATTTTACGGTAGAACACTGTTCTTAGACCATAATAGGCTAACTTTGTCACAATCTTAGTCGATATTTGTGCTTGTCTATTTTACCTCGCGAAGACCACGCTTGAATAACATATGATATTAGAGGCAGTGAAATAATTATGTATAGCTTAAGGGGGTACTACACACCTGGCCAATTGTGTGCCTATTTTTGCATTTTTCTCAAAAATTATAGCGCATTGGTGACAGGTAAGATATGTATATTATAGGGGCAAAGACTACAACTACTGCACTGAAAATTCAGCAACTCAAGGCAAGTAGTTATTGATTTATTGATCAAATATTGGTTTTCCCTCATTTTTGACTGTAACTCCACAACTGTTGTCTGTGCTGAAATAAAATTTCCAGTGCAGTAGTTGTAGTCATTGCCCCTATAATATACATATCTTACTTGTCACCAATGCGTTATAAGTTTTGAGAAAAATGCAAAAATAGGCACAAAATTGGGCAGGGGTGTAGTACCCCCTTAAGTTACACAAAATGTAGATGGAATCACGCTAAAGATCTCGGGAGGGTTTGCCAGTTCATGTACTGACATTGATATAATGTGCAAAAAAGAATTTATCTAATGCCTTTTAAATGTGTAAGGCATTCCCGGTAGATACATGAGCACCTATAGAATTTGAATCAGCACAACGAAAATTAAGGTTAATTGGTCAATCAATTATTTAATTTTTATTCTTCTATATTGTCTAATTATCTGTGTGGTACCATTTCTTTATGTTAAAGACTATCTTTGCTACAATCCTTTTCGACAACTTTGCCAAACAAAAACAGTTCTAGTATTTTCAATCCATAGCCACTGTCGTTACATTAAAGTAATTTTATACATGAGGTATGAGCGCACAAACATACCTCACTCTACTGGGGCCACCCACTCCCCCTCAAATGTTACGTAGATATTTACTAAACAAATGGCGGATATTTACGGAACAAATCATACTAGTTTATTTCAAGAATCGGTGTTGTATATAAAGGAGACCCGTTGATTTTACAATTAGGAATACTATTATTTAAGGTGGCTGTGTACTCTCAGACATGCATGTAGTAAAAGTGCAATAACTTTGTAATTATTCGCGCAAGACATATAAAAGTATACATTTTTATAAAGGCAAGACATCAATAAATCTTAATATAAATACAGATTTGGGGTAAAAACAACAATTATGAAGAAAATCACAAAAAAGTGAGTTTTTGGCAATATTTGTTAGGTACATCATAACAAAAAACACTCTTTCCAAAATATTTTATTTTGTTTTTAGCTCAATCTTGAGGCTCCATTCCAAAAACGGTTTTTAATTTTTTTTGATATTGGCCTTATTTTTTGAGATATTGACCATATAAGGCATCAAATTGAACTTTTAAAATTCACAAACGCCTATTTGCACAAAATGATGCCTAAAATCGGAAATAGACCAAAATATAAAAAATGAGAAAACCGTTTCTTGAGTCGATCATGCTTTTTACGATGATCATATTTGCTTACCTATAGATGCTGTATTTATTGAGTTATCGTGTACCTAAATCGTCATTTTACCGAGAAAATGAACATTGAAATAATGGCCGTTAAAGTTTAAAGTGGTCACATTTTGCCCTTTCATCGAATCTCGCAGGAGAATGCGGCAGTTTTCGTTTTTCTACCTTATATTACGTGAACATCGGGTAAATCCACAGCCCGTTGAGAAGTTTGAGCGAAATCCATTCATAACTTGATATTCAAATCGAGGAAAAGAACTTGAAAAAACCCACATTTTATCAGCTAAAACGGAGCCATTTGACCACTTGAAATTAGTGTTTCCAAAGGATGCGCCACGCATGCAGATAAGCGTCGCGTATGCGTAGCGTATCTGTGCGTTAACAAATTGCGCGATACGCAGCGCGATGCGTTGTTGCGCGCGTGTCACCCCGCTGATACAACAAAGATTTTCTCTCTTTTAAAATTGCAATCACGAATGAAATAGTGAAATAAAATCCATAAAATAGCGCAGTTGGAGTTTATAAATCTGGATTTTCTTTCCTTGTATTTATAAAAAACATAACAAAGTAACAAATATCAAAAAAGCTCAATTTTGCGAAAGAAACAACGTCTTGAGTACACAGCCGCGTTAAAGTGATGTTCAGGAGATTGAGAGGAATGTGTTCTTAAAGCAGTTAGGGCAATTTCGACCAGACAGGCTGAAATGACAAGATAATAGGGTGTAATTCCCGAATCCAACCCACTGGCTTTCAATCTTTTCTTCCCGGTGTTGCAAGGGGTATTACTAAGATTTGTAATGCTACTGTTCCCAACTTCCCATTGACACTTTTATTGATCTTTATTTGCTGACGGTAGGGTTATGGTGCTCACTCCTGTAAATTACACTCTCTTTTTATCAACTTTGTTAACCTGCTATTGACTTGATTTTTATTCCATCAACATTTTAGGTCGAAAATGAAAGCAATCCGCTACACCCTATTAATGTCTTGTTTTTCTTGTTTCTGCATATTCTTTTCATCTTGTACGTGTATGTTTGTGTAGGGGCGTAGCCAGAGCTTCGAGGGCCCATGGATAAGAAGCAGCGCGGGCCCTTAGCATCTCCTTTATCATCCTTATTCATGTATATAATAGTTTCGCTTTTGCTCCGGGCCCCTAAACCCTCGGGAACCTCCCCCTGGGATTCCCTCACCCTGTTCACCGGCTTGCTACGCCCCTGTGTATCTGTCGTAACTTAGGCTTGCAGGTATTCTGACTTTTTAAACGTTTGCGTTTGCGAGTTACGAGTCATTATGTGTATCAACTGCTCCATAGGTCATTGTTGTAATTTCGTTCTGGTACACCAGAACATAATTCAAATTTGACGATATTTTTGTTTCCAGTGGTATCAAAAATCTCAACTTTTTTTGTTGTTGTTGAGAAAAGTGATGGGGATGAGGCTGTGGATCACGAAATCCCCTTTTGAATTGTCGCTATTTTTTAATACACCTGTTTGTAATCCAATGAAATAAAGGTATGATATCGGGAAATGACGGCTAGTGGAAATCGTTGCAATTAATAATATACAGCCTTTCTGCCTTGAACAAATTCTTTTCTTAAACATTCTAGTCCCGATTTCAAAGGTATGTTTTTGACAAATAATATTAATTTAAATTTCGTCAGCTATTTCGATAAGTCAAGTGGGCCATAGGAAAATTACTGATTGTGCTTGAAATAAGATAATACAACATTCTACAGGAATGAAATGTTTCAGCTTTTTGGATATAACTAGGGACGCACAAATGAGTATGTTTGTTCAATACAACGGTTTACAAGCGAAGCGGGGTAAATCTCATCGGAAATATATCGAGAACATCTTTTGTGCTCAACTTTATTTTCGGTTTATCCAGAGTGATCCAGGTCCCTGGTCCAGGGGCACCCGCTGTATCAAGTTATCTTACTTTTGTGTATTTTTGCATGTAAAACAAAAAAGGAACACAAATTTAACATGTTGAAGCAAATTGAAGCGTAATCGTATCAAATTAAAAACAAATCTTGTGGCAACGTGTAAACAGTGAATTTGCTACTTTAACAAGAAAAAGTATTACCTTATACAACATTACAGCAGCATAAAGCCATTAATACACGATATATTCTCTAGTAAGCGCAGAATCACAAAAGTATTAGGTTGCTCTCTACAGACAAGTGTAATATGCTTTACCAGGAAATATGGATCTTATTTGGTGACTTTTAACATCTTGTCAATATTGGAAACTTTGGTAATATATAGTAATCGAAATGAGGCTGTAAATTTGATCCTCCCAAATGTATGGATGGTGTTATATGAATGAGATACGGTTTCAGCGATTTTGTCCTTTCTTTGTTTCTCACAAATGTGACGTATCATGTCAAAAGGAGACACTTTTGGGCAGGATCGTAAATGGAGAAATAGCCAAAAATCTGCCCGGGGAGATTTTTTCACAATTTGGGTTTGTTGCGAATTTGTGATGTTATTAATGTTTAGAATATTGTCTGATAGTTTCAGACCGGAATATAACTGGCATCTTGTATTTTTTTGAGACATTTTTCTTGGTAATTCCTACTCTCAACATTGTCAATAATATTTTTAAAGGCCGATATCTCAATTTCCAATTTTATAATACCATAACTTACGAACTCAATATCTTCGCTTAGGAATGTCTGATTTCATTGGGGAAAACGGCATTGTGGAGCAAAATATCTCTATATTTAAGATATGTAAAAACCTCAAAATTGATAACCTGCCCAAAAGTGTCTCCTTTTGACATGACACGTCACAAATATGAATATGTGCACGTAGCTCTTATTGTCTTACATTTGTAAATAATGTAGGTTGCTGAGGGATGAACTGAGTTAATTTGACTTTAAGGTGATACTGCATAGGAAGCAGAAGAGAAAGAAGCTCAGGTACAATATATTGTAAGCTAATACCTTACCAGGACTAATTTACTTCAGATCAAACACTCTCTGCACTTATTGAATTGGCACATAACTGCCAGTTACCATACTTACTTACTAAATACCACACCAAAGTACTATATAAGAGAGAAATTTAATAATCATGACGCTTAAAAATCTATTGAAGTTTCAAAGCGCGGGATCATATCACAGTTTGCACAATCAATATGGTACCAGTTTTGTAACATAATGACACAGCCAAACCCAGTAGATTTTGAAAATAAAGGTAACTATACACATACAATGCGTGCAAGGATGTTTTTAATTGGAGATATCAGTGACGGTTGATGATGCCGAAATTAGCAAGTTATGAAGCAAAAACCGATAGAAGGTATATACAGGGTGTAACAATAAAATTTATACAATTGCATTTTGACTTCTCAGGAATAAACTAAAAGAGTTATGGCACAAATGTTATATGCAATACAATCAATAATATCTTGGCTAAAAGAAGACGTTTAGTTGGTTTCTTTACTAGCTTGGGCTCAAAAGTTATGTCCGATTAATTAAATCGTCCAGAAAACGTGTTGGGCCACTTTTGCCATGTTTGCGCATATCAACATGATCAAGTTTGAACCGCGTAGATATGCTTATCGTGCATTAAACATCGAAGAACTGACACAAAAGAATTATAAATGGTGTTTCTTCATAAAATTAACATGAAATATATTTCTTTAAAATCTATAAATGAAGTTATAAAATTTCTTTCAAAATTATCTTATAAATAAAGTAATTTCTCATATCATTGGTAAAATTGAAAACAGTTTTTGCATCCATGAGTACAAAACAATAAATATTTGAAATTAAGTGCAGCTGAGGGCTTCTAGCTGTTCTGGGCGACCATTATTGCCAGCATTTCTGTTAACAAATTCTACATACTTCTCATAGTTATGTAATAGTATGCCTTGATGGAAAACGTGAGTTTGGAAAATGAGCTATAAACAATCTTATGGTTTCTGCTTGACTCCATGTGCTACCGAATATCACAACCATAAAAAAACACGCTCTTCCAACGTGAATTGGGGTTGAAGTTGTTGAGCTGCAGCCACGATTTCTAGTAAATGAGGTTGTTATGTCAGTGCTTATGTGCCGGACTTTCAAAAACTCAAGGAGATATTCTATTATGTAATCATTTCTACCACTTCGAATACCCCATTGTTTAAAACTACCTATCATAAGAGCACCGTCCAACTGGTCGATGGTTCAACTCTATTCAGTCACTTTTGTAACACTTAGACAAAAGTGGCCCAAGCGGTTTTAAGACCAGGCTACATAATTGGTTATATATTCACTTGTATACCATCGATTTTATTGGAACAAAGCTTATCTGGTGGCTAAAGAAATTATCTTGATGGACATATAAATATCAAACCAAAAAATAAGCAGCATATGTGACCGTACACCACAAATGAGCCGTAAATGTCCTCAATTGTATTCTGAGTTACAGTGTAAAATGGGCATGAAGGTCGTATTCATAGGTACCTCAATTTGGTGCTACGTGTACCTCATTTAATGAGATACACGTAGCACCAAATTGAAATACTATGGATATGACCTTCATGCCCATTTTACACTGTAACTCAGAATACAATTGAGGACATTTACGGCTCATTCGTGGTGTACGGTCACATATGTGTGTCATTCTATTTTCAAAATTGTACAAATTTTATTGTTACACCCTGTAGATGCTCCTTTTACATGTATTATCGCATATTGTCCTCCTTTGACCAATCGATCCATTTAAGAGTGACTTGATATCTAATATTCATAATGAACTTAACAAAATAATATCTCCGATATGTTTTACTTCACTATGCCACAGGCTATTAACTCAATGTCTGGTTGACACATTCGACATGAAATATATATATAATTAAGTTTTCAATTTTGCAGTTCGAGTTGAACGTTAATTACTTTCATAATAAAACGTCTTTACACATGGGTGATATCACTCTTTATAATAAGATTATTAGGGTGCCTCGATATCGTAACTCGTTGCTGTATCAGGCTTTTCTGAGAAAGTGCACATCAGCAGGCGGCACTGAGCCAGTGCTTATCTTTAAAAAGAGTAGTTAGTCACCACATGTCTCTGAAACCAATTTTAGAAGACAGTATAAAAGAAGGAAATTAAACAAAATAACACACGGAAACCTTCCCGCCTGCCCTGAACAAAATAACTTATTCTGGGACCTTTTTAGACTATGCCATAGATAGATTTTTGATAAATAAAAATATGTTTTTAATCATGATGAACGCAATCCGTTGACCTCAAAATTATACAGAGGTTTATTAGAACTAACGTATTCAAATAATGGTCATAAAAAGTTGATATAATTAGTGACAGTAAACGTTTAGTACACCTATGCCTGTGTTATTGAAGCAACATATCTTGGCATAATTAAACATACTGCAGTTACTGTCCGTTTTCCTATTTCCAGTGCTCTTTCCCATTGACGCGTGACCTCTACAAATAGCCCTACGTTAAAAGTATGGGGATATGCCTAGTTAACGTCGCTGTGTGAAAAATAACCGGCCAATATTAAAAGTACTCTTCTAAAGTTCTAGAAAATATAGTTTTGTAACATGTCCTAAATTTTTAGCTAATTTAGATGTTTGGAAATATGCGTACTTTGGTGTTTTAGTTAATGTTATAGGTAATAGTACATTGCCTAGTTAACGTCGCTGTGTGAAAAATAACCGGCCAATATTAAAAGTACTCTTCTAAAATGCTAGACAATATAGTTTTGTAACATGTCCTAAATTTTTAGCTAATTTAGATGTTTGGAAATATGCGTACTTTGGTGTTTTAGTTAATGTTATAGGTAATAGTACATTGCCTAGTTAACGTCGCTGTGTGAAAAATAACCGGCCAATATTAAAAGTACTCTTCTAAAATGCTAGACAATATAGTTTTGTAACATGTCCTAAATTTTTAGCTAATTTAGGTGTTTGGAGAGGGTCGCACGTTTGTGTTTTAGGAAGGATATGTAAACGACAGATAACACCAAAAATATGAAGAAATTATTTCCAAACCGTGTTAAGTCAACAATCATTATGTTGCTCATTTTCAAGAATGCTGGTTTACAAAAAGCAGGCCATTGTCTCATTTCGTGAACAAAGGTACACATACCATTGTTTCCTTTCGTTTCCTTTATAATCGGTTACCCAACTGAAGCTATAATACCAGCTTTATTGCGATATCGCACATGAAAACAGACACATGTGCACAACCAGAGAAGATCCGATTTAATCAGTTGAGCTGTTTCAATGAGAGTTATCTTGGTTTAATAGCTTTTAATGGGGTTTAAGTCCTGCAAAGGTCGAGATGAATTCTACTGTAGACATGACTGCATAATGACTGGCTCACTTTAATACTGAACAACTCTGATTTTGGAATCTACCAGTTTATTGATCGCGAAAGCCCGAGTATAAAAATTCGAAAGCTAACAAACAGAGGGAGTACGGTGACTAAAAAGATCAGATGTGAAAATATGTCAATTGTACACATAATAAGTCAAATCAGAGTTTTATGCTTAAATGTAATAGCAGGAGTATGCAAAATGGGCAAGTTGACTTCGGAGAAGTCTGGGACCTTTTTTGTGCGATGCTCTACCTAACTGAACTGAGCAGACTATAGATCTGATTTAAAATACCACATAGATGAAAGTGTCACTTTCTATTTCCATCACAGCCAGCTTGATATATTAGTCATGTGGCAATTTCGACCAAAGAGAATGAAAAGGCCAGTGTAGAAATCTAGTGCAGTTCGCGAATTCACCATTATATACACTAAAACTCAACATACTGGCTTTGATCTTTTCATACCAATTTTTCGAAGGGCATTATCTTCCCACGACGCAGTAAAAGAGGATATGAGCAAAGGTACTTTTGCTGATGGTAGGATAATAGTTCTTTTGGTCATTTGGGCGGGGGTTCCTGTGTGTTATCCACTCGCGATGATGAGTATCATTCCCACTTGTATTCCTTCAACTGATAATTTGAAAGGTGCTGCAATAATAGCTTTTCAAACTACAACTGGTTCAAACAACTTATTAGACGACCGTTCTGCAAAACAGTTATTGTTCCGCATTATAGATTTTAATGTCGAGAAGACGTTTTCGCTGAATACATATTTTTTATACTTTTTCTCGAAAAATCAAGTTGGCCATAACAAAATTAATAATTGCATTCAACAAGTTAATTAATTTGCTAAATACGCTTTTGTTTTTTTAAATGGCGACTTTTTCAAGTGTAACGATATTTTTGACCAGTTTGGTAATATTTAAATCTCAATGGAAATATATCGAGGATTGAGAGCCAGAAAGCCTCAACTCACAATCACCTGCTCCTACAAAATGAGCATAAAAGCAAAAGACACTGTGGAGGAAATATTGATTCTTGAAGACCAAACCAAGGAGCCAACTTTATGCTCATTTTGTGAGAGCTGGCATTGCCGTGAGTTGCGGCTTTCTGGTTCTGAACCCTCGATATCCAGAACGTAAAACATCCTTTGTGCTCAACTTCACATTCATCTGATCCTGAGTGATCCAGGTCCTGGATCCAGGGCACCCACTGTATCAAGTTATTTTGTATAATGTCATGTGAAGTTCAAAAATATATAAGAAACGAACAAAATATGTTTCTTAATATGGAAGTAATATTCGAGCTTGTAAGCAAATCTTGTGAAAGCGTGTAAACAGCGCAATTGATACCTAAAAGTGGAGGCACTATACAGCAACATAAGCTGATTATTCTGCATAATACACAATGTATAACACTCTGGAATATTGAAACTACAGAGAACGGAAGTATTATGTTGCTTTATAGACATATTTTCAATGTGCTATATGCGTCACAGCATTTGGTGACTTCTTAACATCTTGTCAATATTTTAACTTTGCTAATGAAATGTATTCGAGATGAGCCTGCACATTTGATCCTCCCAAATGTATTGATGGCATTATATGAATAAGATACGGTTTCAGCTCAATCATTTTTCGTTTGCTCTTTGCATTCTCACAAAAAATTAAAATTTGCGCTTATAATGCTGAGTAAATGCGCTACTGTCTTACATTTATGAATAATATCTGAGGTTCACTTCACTTCACTTCAGTTTTATTTCATCACAACATACATTGGTAATAGTGTATTACATACAGAGGATATATTTTTAGAAGTATCAATATACAAATTAATATACATACATGTAAAAGATAATAATCGGCATGGCAGAATTGAAGTAACTATAAGTGTGGGAATTAAGAGATGCATTAATTTACTTCAGATTACTTCCCACTCCTTGAAACATCAGTAGAGGACTTAGAAAGATTGGCAATGCATGGATAGATGTAACTTGCAAAGACATGAATCTCAAACTCAACGTGAAGAAAACTAAACCTCTTGTTACAGAAGCAGAAGGAAAAGAGCGCAAGATTACAGTAGATGGAGAAGAAGGTTATAACCACTTCAAGTATCTGGACTCGGTCAAAAATCCAATGCAAATTGCATGACAGACATCAAAGCCAGGATTGGAATGGTCAAAGGAAGAATGATTGGACTTCAGGATGTGGAATGACCTAAACATTGCGACAGAACTGAAAATGAAACTTATGAAGATGTTGTACTCTTTATTATGGCTTGGAGGGCTGGACTATGACTAACTAAAGCAGATGAGAAACGGGTGCTTGATGCTGAAATGTGATTCTGATGAAGGATGCTGAACATCAGTTGGAAGGAGAAAAGAACAAACAGAAGCATCCTTGAGGAACTTGGTGAGAAGAGACAGCTGCTTGGAGGGTTGGTGACAAGAACCTACCTTGGGCACATCCTCAGAGGAAGTGGCAGTGCACTAACACTACAGATAATAGAAAGAAAAGTTGAAGCGAAAAGAAAGAGAGAGGGAGACAGACTACATCAACTGATCAAAGAATGGACAAGAATGAACCTAGTGCAATCAAAGCGTCTAGCATAGAACAGAATAGCTTGCATGGAAGGAGATAAGGCCCATGAAACTCAATTCCGAGTTTATCGTCCCTTTTTTTTCCCAGGTTGGTGAGGTGACTTTTTCATTTTTCATTATTTCATCAGATTTCATTATTGACCTAAAGTACTCATACATGTTATTTATAAACATGTTTTTATATGGGTAGGGACTAGAAAAGTTAGAAAAGAGCCTGGTTTTGGTTCCAAGTTATAAATTTATATGTTTTACAAACTAAAATATATGTTTCCAATTGCTAAAACTGGTGAAAACACTGATACTTTGAAAACAATGAATTATTTTGGCATTTTTGAAATTTTGACGCGAGTGTTTTTGGTGTCCAAAAAGTGACGCGGGCGGGGGACGATAAACTCGGAATCAACTTTCACGCGCCTAAGGAGATGCAGCCAGATGGTAGCCAATCGTCAGTATAGTGACCGCAGCCGAAGAAGAGTAGGGGGGGGGGGGCTACAGAATTGACATGGGAATATATATCAGCTACCTTACCATGCTTACAAATAGGTAAAAAACACCATATCATGCATCGTGTTACCATAAAATTACCATTATGATTAAATCATCTATTCAATTTTTCTCTCCTTTATAGCAGTTGTATATAAAAATTTTAAGTTTCATTTTGCTGCCAATATATCACAGAATAATACAAACCAAGTTTATTTTCTAACTTAGGCCTATATATTTGAAAGGAATGTTGGTACTTTTTTATGATTTTTTGATTTTTTTCTAGAAACACTAAATTACCTAAATTCTAGGATTTTTTTTTAGCCAGCAGGGAAGGGTGCTATGGTTACCAAACTTTCAGGGATGGTAAATAAGATTAATATCTAAATTCTCTCGTCAGCTTTTTCCAATTAAGTGTTTCTATTTTAAACTACAGTGTTTCTAACATTCCCTAAAATAAAAAATGGAAACAATTTTTTTTCTTCAAAAAGTAAACACTTTATCAAAAAAAAAATGACGAGAGAATTTAGATATTAAGCTTATTTACCATCCCTGAAAGTTTGGTCACCATAGCTCCTTCCTAAGTGGGCAAAAAAATCAAAAACTGTCAAAATTTAGGGAATTTTCAAAAAATAAAGAAAAACATAAGAATTGTTACAATTCTAATAAGACTCTTAAAATAGGTGGGGAAAATACTTTTCTTTGTTATGCTAAAGACTTAAATGAATAGACCTGATTGATTTGACACAGGAGCTATTTTTCTGCAAACGTGTTGTATCCGAGGCAGCTACCTTAAATCAACCATAACATTGATATCGAGAATGTTTTGTACATTACATGTATAGGATGTTGAAAAGCAACTTTTGACCTAAACAATAGGATTCTGGGAAGGCATATTAACCTTGCAGCAAAGATTCCTCTATTCACAGGTTTGCAAATCAACAAAATGAATGTCAAGATGCAGATATACGTTTAGTTAGAAACACCGGCTCAATAAAACCTTCTAGAAAAGATGACTGCATGGGTTACTGGGTTAAAAATAAAAACACCATTAAATCAATCAAAACATTGATATCGAGAATGTTTTGATACATTACATGTATAGGATGTTGAAAAGTTTAACTTTTTCTGAAGATTATTTTGGCCAAAACAAAAAGATTTTGAGACGAAAGAACTTTGGGAGGGTAGGAAAACGATTGATTTATTCACAGGTTTTTAAATTTTTCAAATTAACGAAATGTATTTCAAGTTATGCAAAAAAATCTTTTGTAATTTTAGGGGGGAATTATTTTTTAACCCTTAATTTCTTTGCCCATTCCCCCTTCTGGAAAATCATGCCTATATGTACGCTACTGCTTCTGTATAACTCTTGACTAAAATGTAGGCATTGTCACATCCCGGTCACATCACACACTTGACCTATAACAAGTCATAACTAGATTTTGCATGTTCAGAAAACGTGCACATCAATGACGGTGAGTGAATTCTAATCACATATTGTAGCCGGATGAGCATGAACACAGCTTAATGAATTGAATTTTTGCGTGAGAAATTCGGTCAATTATTTTTGTTTTGCTTTGACTTAGCTTTCGATACCTGAATTGATATCGTGATTATAAGCACTACGGATTTAATTTTCATGGCTCGATATTACTTTCATCCTTGCAGATTCCATTCCACCAATAGAAATATGGTTGCGTGATCTTAATTTATATTACTGTTTTAATTCTCAGTTAAAAAAAACCCATTAAAATAAGCAGAAATTGGCTAAATTTGGATTGTTATAAATCCTGCAGTGTAATTCGCAATATAATACAAATTTTATGGCAAATTTTTAAAAATTTATACTTTTGATATTTAACAATCTTCGAAGTAAACTTTATAAATTTAATGACATGTAGGACCTACTTAAAGTGTATGTACCTGCATATATAAAACAAAAATGACCGCTTATACAGGGCTCCAATTTCAAAATTGGTTAATGCTGGGTAAAACCCATACCAATTTGGATTAAGAAAAAATACAATTTGATCTATCACCGATGTACAGTTCTTGCGTATAGACATAGGGCCTAAAGGTCAAATTTTGATTTTGGTCTCCACATAAAAAAATCAAACTGCTCCGATATTGATAATTGTTCCCCCTAAAACAACATTTTTTTAAAAACAATGAACAGTTTGCCATACCTCAGGTTTTTTTACCAGGGTAACATCACAAAATAGGCTAAGTTAACATGATTCAATGGGCTTTGACATTTTGCCGTTATATAGGTATGGCAAACTTTTCTTTGTTAAAAACCTAAATGTATGATTTCCTTTACATTTTAAATGTTTTATTATATACTCAAAATACTGAATACTTGTAATAATTAACTTTTTACACCAACATTGCTATCTATAAAACACAGTGGCAACCTTAAACACAGGCTTTTTCAAATCGACCATTGAAAAAAATGTTAGTCTGTAATATTTTTCAATATTCTAAGGGCAGCACTTCGATAAATTTACCAATAATCAGACTAATAAATAACATAAACAAAAACTTTCAGAATTTTTGCCAAATACATTTTATTTCAAACAGAACACTTTTGCTTTTCATGACCAATATCAATCTGTAATTTATTATCAACAACACTACTTCTAAAATTGTTCTAATCTACAGGAAGTTGAAAACAAAATACAACACTTGCATAAAATTGAATGAAAATGGACACAAAAACATAACAAATTGATACAGTACACCGAATCTTAAATAATTATCTCTCTATAACTATAAGTATCTCTACACTTGTGCTATCACTAGCTTTAAGGTGGTACTACACCCATGTGGTAAATTTGTGACTATTTTTGCATTTTTCTCAAAAAATAATTACACACTGGTAACAAAAGTTATGTATATTATTGGGGCAAGGAATCCAATTACTACACTGAAATTTCAGTGACTCAAGAAAAGCGGTTCAGTATATATGATAGGAAACGAGGTACATTTTAGTGGTACAATGTACCTCATTTCTGGTCATAAATAACAAACCACTTGTCTTGGGTCACTGAAATTCCAGTGTAGTAATTGGATTCCTTGCCCCTATAATATACATAACTTTTGTTACCACTGTGTTATTAGTTTTTGAGAAGAATGCAAAAATAGACACAAATTATTGAGGGGTGTAGTACCCCCTTAAGAAGATATGAGGAATGTTAGCACACTCAAACACGCTCTGCTTATTTTGAGACCAATGCACACTCATGGAATAAAGTGCAGTGGTGTAGTGAGGGGGAAAGAGGTGAACTTGCCCTGGGCACCACCTGGGGGGGAGAAGCACAAAATGATGGTGGGAAAAAATGAAAGGGGGCGACCAAAAATGATACCCAACATAAAATAGCTATTATGGTTATATGTTACAGTGGCACAGATAGATCTGAGGTGGGCAAATGGGTACAGCTGCCCCATGCAACATATTGGCGGGATGCCAAAAGTTTTGAAAAAATATTGATCGCTACCTCCACCCCCCACTTCATAGATTCTCGAGCACTCTGGGCAAAAAAAGCTGGGGTCAACAATTTATAATATCCCTCCTGCCCGACTCCCCCACCCTTGATCATTTGGTGGGGCAGCTGGACAAAATATTTTGTACAGCAAATTGCTGAATAGGCCTTTACATATACTTGGTAATTTTCTTGTTTGGCCTAGAATTAGTGCACTACAGTATTTATTAGCCTTGATATGTCTTGACATTAGGAACAAAATTGTATCAAGGAAACTCAACTTCTCTGATCCTAAAAGTTAACATCTAACATTAATGACAGCTAGTTCCTATATACTGTAAAACAAAAAAAGATCACATAACTGATGATGTCATTTGTGACATGATCTGGTCCAAGGGGCCAAAGGAGGCATTTTTGACAATTGAATTACCGTACTGTAATTATTACCTTTATATAAACATAAGGCTATCAGTCTGAAAACACCAAAGGTATACCATACTTGGTTCAAAAGTTCTGAAGTTTTGTGATGTCTGTTTTCTAATGTATTTTTATTTTTCTGTTACTACTCCATATTTTTGCCTGTATCTCAATTTCAAATTTGCCACCGTTGGCCTCCATGGACCAAATTGTGTCACATTTTCACTTCTGGCATCTCCAGGAGATGATTAGCACAGATTCTCAATGTTGTCCCAGTTTGAGGGGTTCATTTATACAACTTGTCATCATTGTTATTCTAATTTTCTCACAATAAAATGTCTACCAACAAATATAGATGTGTCAACATGCACATTTGGCTAGTGTTTCTTTCTTTGAGATATTTAAGAAACTTTGTAACTGTTAAAAATATTTAGGAACAACTCAAATTTGTGACACGATCTGGTCCATGGAGGTCAAAGAAGGCATTTTTGAAAATTGTTACCATATACGAACATTAAGCTATCATATACTGAAAACACCAAAGGTGTAGCATACTTGGTTCAAAAGTTTTGTGAGGTCTATTTTCTAATGTATTTTATTGTTTTTTTACTCCATATTTTTGCCTTGATCTCAATATCAAAATTGCCGCCTTTGGCCTCCATGGACCAGATCGTCTCACATTTTAAATAATCCATTACATAGAGACCTATGACTTCTGATTTTTCTGAAGCCTAGCCCCCATGCCTCCTTCAGACTGTGTTGATCGAAGTAGGCATGTAGCACCATATGGTTCAGAAGTCATTGGTCTTGTGCAGCATAAGTGCAATACCTGGCATGTAAAAGGTCACAGACTAATTCAAAAAGAGTAGGGTATCATCCCAGGTCTGTTATCAGCACAACCCCCCAGGTTACATGTTTGTGTATCGTTAATTCACTGTGCAAGTAAAGCCCTGTAAGTAATACTCTAGGTAAGCACATTTATAAGTAGAGAATTAAGGCATTACATCAAATTTGGTCTTATATCGCTATTGCCGTGCTTAGGTACCGATGACTCTTTCTATGATACACTTGTAATGATATCAATTGTATCAAGCAACTAACACTTGCTTAGTGTTTTTGTTTTTCATTTAAATAAAAAAACAAAAGTACTGTGCAAATGTTCAGGGTACGATAGAAAGAGCAATATAGGTACCTATCGGGGTACCGATGGCGCTATAAGACCAACTTTATGCGGCCAATATACGATCAATTTGATTGATCAATATTGGAGACCCTAGATGCAGGATTGGATATAAAATAACATTTCTCTTCAATATTATTGAAGAGATCTAATCTAGTTTGATTTTATTGACGGTTGGACAATAAAATCACTATTGATGTTTGCGTGCACAGTGGCAAATTTGATATTGATCAATCAAATTGATCACGTATAGGCCGCATTAGACGCTGTGCCTAAATCACAAGAAGAAGGCATCCTGCTACATTTCCCCATGGCATGACTGGCAAGAAAGTCACATCATTTACAATCTCTCCCTGAACAGGGAAAAGTTTACAGAATGAAAATTCAGAAATTGGCAAATTCTCAAAAAAACACATGTGTCTCTCTGATGGACATGGAAAAAGTTTGAAACAAAGAAAATGCATGGTGAAATCAGGAAAACTCTCAAGAACTGCATCTTTGATTAAACCAAAGCACCAATCCATTCCTCAACCATGTTCAGCTCAGGATCTCCTTCTCCTCCACTCCCCTTAGCGCTGCAATCAGCAAAGTCTACTTTTAATTTCCCTAGATGTGCAAATTCAAAGTCCTTGTTACGTTTACATAGAAACACCCCGGAGCTTGAGCCATCGGTACTGCTGAGTGCCGCTGCCCGTGTGACGCGAAGAGTATTCCTGCATGAATAACAAACAATGAAAACAGTAAGTATTATCTAAAGGGTTAACAAAAATACCGCCCTGCATATATTACAAAACATTCCTTCGAATAACTTGACATATATTTTGTTGATTTGAAAACTTAAAAGAACCTATGAATAGAGGAAACATTTTCTCTTCTCCTTTTCTCCCTTCTCAAAATAATTTTTCTTTGGTAAAAAAAAATCACATTTTGCACAAGCAAAAATGATGCTTTTAGAAAAAGTGGTACTTTTCAACATCCTATACATGTTATGTACAAAAATGTTCTCAATATCAACATGGCCAATATTGTTATTGATTTAATTGTTTGTTTGATTTCTTTCATTTTTTTGTGTCCCATAACCCAGCCACCCATGCAATCATCTTTCAGTATAAAACAATGATTTATTGATATGAATTTGGTCATGAATGGGTTTTTTTTTTAAAGTTTTTATTAAGCAGGCATTTCAAAAATGGCAATATCACTTGGAGGAGAAATAAGGTTTGTAGTGTGGTGCTTAGTTCAGTTGTTGGCAAGAAGAGACGAAATTGACTTGTAAATGGTAGACAGAAACAGTTGCAATGATCTAGAGTGACAGCTTTCTTGTATAAAAATGCAAGTAAAAGACAAAATGGCCATAAAAGATTGCTTGAATTAAGAGATTGGATGTAGGCATCCCAACCTCTTAACTCTTAAGGCCACATTGTGATTGTTACGTTTTTATCCAAGAAATCCATCACTTTAGATCAAGATGTATAAGATGCTTCAGCCTACCAATTTACAGATAAATGTTCACCCTTTTGGTCAAATGTATGCATGGAGACCAGATTTTCCCTCTCTAGTGATTATATCATTTTGAAATAACTGCTGATTAAAAACTTTGCATTTGTGTCAAAATTAATTTCAACAAATAATTGTTTTGTACTGTATTACGGTTACATGATAGCCTACTGTATAATGTAATAATTACAGTAACTCAATTTTCAAAATGCCTCTTTGGCCCCATGGACCAGATTGTGTCACATTTATACAACTTGTCATCATTGTTATTGATCAAGATATATATAAGATGCTTCAGCCTACCAATTTACAGATAAATGTTCACCCTTTTGGTCAAATGTATGTATGGAGACCAGATTTTCCCTCTCTAGTGATTATATCATTTTGAAATAACTGCTGATTAAAAACTTCGCATTTGTGTCAAAATTAATTTCAACAAATAATTGTTTTGTACTGTATTACGGTTACATGATAGCCTACTGTATAATGTAATAATTACAGTAACTCAATTTTCAAAAATGCCTCTTTGGCCCCCATGGACCAGATTGTGTCACATTTATACAACTTGTCATCATTGTTATTGATCAAGATATAAGATGCTTCAGCCTACCAATGTACAGATAAATGTTCACCCTTTTGGTCAAATGTATGCATGGAGACCAGATTTTCCCTCTCTAGTGATTATATCATTTTGAAATAACTGCTGATTAAAAACTTCGCATTTGTGTCAAAATTAATTTCAACAAAATTGTTTTGTACTGTATTACGGTTACATGGGTAACAGAAAGGTAAAGGAAAAGAAACCAATTAAATCAATCATAACATTGATATCAAGAACGTTTTGTACATTAAATGTATGGGATGTTGAAAAGTGCATTTTTTTCTAAAAGCATCATTTTTGGAAAATGTGATTATTTTTGACCCAAGAAATTATTGTTGGAAATGGGACAACTTTGGGAGGGTAGCAAAACAATTCTTCTATTCACAGCTTTTTTAATTTTTCAAATCAACAAAATGTACCCCAGCCAAGCTGCAGCTTACTGCGGCCACAATGCTTTTAAGCTTCCATTAAATGAGGGATTTCCCAGGCAAGCTGGGGAAAGCTGTGCACTGGTAAATAGGTGTGAGCCATAAATGAATAATCCTAACAGATGCAACACTTATGCTGGTTTCATACTTTCCTGCCGCTTGCCGCTCTGAAGATCATTTTACTTCACTGCGCAGTCGCACCAGAAACGCTAGCAGTGACCAGCGGCAAGCTGATATATCGCTCACTCCACCGCTTTGCCGCGACGGCAGCACCGCTGGGAGTTGAATTCAAATCAACTCGGAGTGGTGCCGCTCTGACGTATGAGAACAAAATACAATTTTGGAGCGGTGCTGAGCGGCAAGAGTGGCTTTCAGAGTCATGCCGCTGCAGCTCAGCGGTGTGCTGCTCTGCTTGCAAACAAGTGCAAGCGATATGATGAAGCGTCACACCTCTCAGCGGCAAGCGGCATTAAAGTATGAAACCAGCATTACTGAATCAGGAAAAAAGGACTGAAATAAGCAATTGTCCTCGGTTATGTGATGATATGGGGTTCTAAGGAAAAAGGTTTTCCATGCCAGCAACGAATGAAAAAAAAAAGATGATTCGATGAACTAATAGCATATGGTTATCATGTACGGATGAATGTAGAAGATAAAAGTAAAATTGGGAAGAAAATCGACTTATCGATTCATATCGATATTGAGTTTACATTGATTTTTTCAAATCCTGACAGTGTCCTTAGCAGAAAGGTATACTTACATTTCTTTCTCTAGTTGCTGGTGTATAACTTTGGATGATTTTGCCATGGTAATATCTTGCTTGTTGCACGCTATCAGGAATTGAGTATTAACAGTCTTATCACTCAGTAGTGTGTACAGGTATTCGGCCACCTCTTTGATCTCCTTCTGAAAAGTAGTGCTGTCAATTATAAATATCACCCCTCTGAAAACAAACAAAATCAAACAAAGTGAATTATATAACTGCAAAAAACATCAGATAAATTTTATGATCTCTGGAATTGCTTACATTTGTACATTAGGGTTGCATCCACAGGTGGGAGAACTCAGTGCAATGGCCACCTTTTTCAGTCAATTTTGGTATAATTTTTCGAAAAAAATAGTCCATTTTCATCTAACTGGGGCCCTAAATGTCAATCTGGAAAATTTGTATAAATGCAGTTCCACTTTCAGATTCTTGGAGGCATATCCCACCAAACTTGAGAACCCCCTCCCCCGAGTGTGTTTCACAAGAAACTTACGACGCACTTTAAGTCCTAAACACATGGCAAGTCCTAAACCTATTGTATTTCTTTCCTAAAAGATTTATATGTTAGAGTTATGATAGGTCTAGACTCTGCCCCCCTGGTCCATGGATAACGACTAGTAACATAAGGCTATATGTTATTTTTAATCAACCCAAACCCCTCAAAATCTGTACATACATGTAGCCTTCCACTTCCCATAAATTTCCTTCCGCTTCCCATTGTTAGTTCCCTTTTACCGATCCTGGGTCAGGCAAGTATATAAATTATTCATCAAGTTTGTGCTCTCACTGGTATACTTAGCCAGAATGCATCCAACCAATCAATGCAGCTCTTAGCAGAGTGGCAATATTTGAAGAGGCTTAGAACTCTGATAACATTTAGCTATAACAAACCACTTGAATTGAAAAAGGCTATTATTATAATTGACATCAAATTCACCGTACATAGTTGGACAATTATTTGGTAGGAAGATTCCTATCAAAGTCAAACAGTCTTGGTGGGCAGGAGTGGCTAGTAAATTTTGTGGTCAATAATACAAGTAGATCTCAGCGGTGTTTGAGTGTCAGTAGCATTGACATGCGGAGTCATGATGAGGAAGGGGATTTTAGCACTGAATATTTAGAAGTGAATTTTAGAGGAAAGAGAAACTCAGCAGACCAGGGGGTCACAGGACTACAGCATTTTGGTCATTATGTATTGCTCGATTATGGATAGACTGAGCCAAGACTCTCAGACAGTTTTTGATGTGTCTGTACTTCTGATGGGTTAAAACGAGCTTGCAATGAGGGGTGGATCAGTGAAATGCACCCCTGGAGACTCCAACAAATTAAAGGGACCTATCTCTTGCATTATGTAGCATATTTCTGTCAGCAACATGTCATATTACTGGTACTTAATAACATGTAATTAAACTCCCAAGTATCTTGATAGCAGTATGGACCATAATGGTTTTAAGCCTTAACCCTAACCGTACCAAACATCAAAAAACCTCAATTCAGAAAGCATAGGCACAAGCAGGTATCCCACGTGATGCGATTGCGTCATCACGCAAACAGTCATATGACGTCGGAAGCTTGGTCGGCCAAGCTACACCCCATGGCAGGTAGGCCTGTGCGCGGGCGTGGCACTCGAGGGGTCGGGGGTTCAAAACTGCACCCGCAAAATAAAGTTTTCTCTTCTTCTTTCTTTCTTCCTTCCTTCATTCTTTCCTTCCCTCATGCCAAAAAGCAGCTGGGGCATTAAGGCTAATGTATGATTTTCTTCATATTTTGAATTTGTTATTATATGCTCAAAATGCTGAAATAATACTAGCAATTTATTATTGGGAAGGGTTTCTGTCCATTTTGATCTGAAATAACAAGGTTGGAGAAACCCTGCTGGTTATTTTGGCTGTTTAACATGCAGTTCTATCTAACATACATGTACTAGAACTTTGCTCTGTTGACCTACAAACACAACAAATATGTCTGACTCCATTTACTGTACAAGTTGGGACATGTGTAAACATTACAAATATGCCAAAAAATCAGGTTAGAAAAATATTAACCAATTTCATATTATAAAGATCATCATCATTGGCTTTAAGTAATCAGAATAATAGTTTTGAAAACATTGTGCATTTCCATTATTGCATCAAACAATTTGAATCATTACCTCCATCCTCTGTATATGAAATCACATGACCCCTTAAAATTGAGATTTTTACAGATTTGGAGAGATCATACATGATCGAAGCTACAAAATGACACTTCAACTTTATACTTTTATACAATATCTTGAAATGAAGTTATGTTTCTTGAAAATTTGCCTTACAACAGAGCGCAACACTGAGAAAACTGCACTTGAAGTTATCAAAAATTGTAAGTATTCAACAAATTCCTTCAGCGGGGTCTGACTGCTCTTCCTGATTTTTATGTAAAAGAACTAGGTCACGCATTGCTATGCAGCTTGATTGACGAATAAGGTGCCGATATGATGATGACGTGATTTAATTAGCCAATCATAACCCTGCTTCTGCGTTATGCTATAAAGAGCGCCAAATCTCAGACCGCTGAAGAACCTTGCTGATAACTACAGGTGATGCACAAACAGAGGTAGATTTGTGATATCCAACAATGACCTCCGCATGTTAACTTTTCTTCATGCTGTGACTTCAAGTATGATTCATAGCTTACCTTGCCTGGGACTTATACCGCTCCCAAAATTGCGCCCTCTGTCTGTCATTGCCTGGAATATCCACAACCTCTGCTATCTTGTTGCGTGAGCCAATTACATCATAAATGCCAGAATTTTCTTTTATAGATGTGTAGCTGGACACATACTTGCCATGTACCAACTGCAAGAAGAGAGAAGTTATTAGCATGTTATTATGTTACAATGTATGTTATTAGCGTGTGTGCAGTAGTGCCCTGCAGGGCAAGATTTTTTTCACCCCTATTCTATCCCCGAATGCACCAATGCATGAATATATATCCTTTCATAGGTTGATACACATGGAAGCTCAAAATCATGAAATTAAAAGTAAAACAGTTAAAAATTGGCACGGTGTGAAAAATTGATTGCACAAAAATTTCAGCTGCACTCAGTGGGTTCATACTAAAGGTCTGTTCATACTAGGCCGCAATTGCGTGTGTTGCCGATATATTGATTACTTGTTGCCACAACACGACGCAACTCATCTCATTTCCCAAGTTAAAATGTATTTAACTTTATTGGGAGACCGCAATGCAGTATTCTGCAGTACGATGCAGTGCGGCATCATATCGCATCGCATCGCAATTGCAGCGTAGTATGAACGGACCTGAAAGCCTGAACTTCTACGTTTTACGGGAAACAGAAAAATTTCACAGAATTTCAAGTAGAAAACGGAAAAATGGACTTTTGCAACAACATGCAATTTAACCTTACATGTATTTGGGTCTAATTTCCAATGTACATTCAACAGGATGCATTAAATCGATTTTAAATATTTCACTGAAATTCACAATTTATCATTACTTGCCTTTAGGGGTCATATATTTTGGTTTTCGTGACTTTCTTCCGGCTATACATTGCCGAGAAACACTTTTTTTTTCAGTTTTTATAATATGAAAAAAATCCGATTTCCCTAGAGTGGGTAAATTATGATTATTTTTAGAAAACAACACAGAATTTAACACTTACAAAATGGAGAATTTCAGACTCTAGTTCATACCTACCCTGCTAAACAGCAATGTTTTGCCTGAATCACACAATCCAACCAGAAGTATAGCCTGCTTGGTGTTCCTTCCTCTTGTGATTAACTTGAAAAGAACTGTAAATGATAAATAAATAAAAAGAATAATGCTAAGAATAATGGATTATGCAACTTTATTAACATTATCCCAAAATTTGGACAGTGTTTTTAGAATAGTACATGGTGCAAATTCATTTGAACTATACATGTATGTACAGACAACTCGTCGTCGTCAAGGGTTAGAATAACATCTCAGCCTGGAGCCACTTTTTACCTGGATCCTTTCGAAGTAAAAAAATCCACAATGACCACTATACAATTTAAGTCGCTGGTAACCAGTATTTGCAAAAAGGGTCTAGCTTTGAATTGATGTGATGGGACTCAATTTTATTCAATATCTATGCTGACCAACAGATCGTTCTACGGTTTCACAAATAAATCGTCTTCATTCAATTGTGTACTGAGTGCATATGCTCTCTTTAAAACAAGTAGAAATAGCTTGCCAACTTTCAACATGGGAACACGTTATGAAGTATCTATTTTAGTGAAAAGATATATACCGTAGCTTAGCATTTAATCCAACAAAAAGTAATTGTATATAGTGGGCCCTATACGACAAACAAAATTTTCTATCTGAATTGGTCGTATTTTTACGTGTAAGAAAATCAATCGAATTATTTAAATCATGTTCACTCTAGCGTAGTTTGGGCCCTATTTGACTCATTGGAACGTTCGAAAGGACCCCCCAGCGACTGTCAAGGTAAAACAGAAATAAGCTTTTCCAGCTAATTTACTGTGTCCAACCCAACCAAAATTACAGATATTAAATGAAATTTGAGTATCTTCAGTCATCAAAATTTTTGTTCGTTTGACGCCAGAAAAAAGTCCATTTTCAAACTGCAATATTTTCCAAACATTTGGAACCACAGATTATCTGTCTTTGCTAGTACCATGCAGCCATGCATGTCTGGTCCCTGTAAGGTCATGAATCCATTCATAAAAGCATATGTCGGGTTAATTTCGATCACTCCCGATCTACCGAATGCATGAATAAAGACCATGTGATTGACATGATCGGGTTGACGGGTTCATGATTATTTAATGAGCAGCGATATACTGCCATCATCATGCTCGTAAACAGCTAAAACGACGATCGATGGAGATCATCAAAATTCGGATGAAGTGCTAAGTGATGCTAATTACTGTGATGCTTAGTGGTGCCTGCCCTGGTAGTCACTGAGGCTCAATAATTCTAAATTTCTACAGCGTGATACCGTGAATGGTTTGTGGATTGTGGAAAGCTAAAAGTATGCAAAATAATTTAGGTATGCCAGGTGAATTCAAATTTGCCATCAAACTGCATCATTTTATATATCAAATTAAAGCCCTTGAGTAAAGAAAGCCAACACTGAAAACCTTTTTGTAATAGCACTTTCCGTAGCAAAGTTACATCTAGTCAAAGATTTACTTTCATCAAAAAGATTCTGCTAGCAAAATTCCCCAAAACAGCATTACGGGGGTGTTTCTAGATCTTAGTCACATGACGATAGCAGCTTTTTTTTACAACTGCTATCAAATCCCTCTGAAATTCCATGTGCAAGTCTCTCATCACCAAAAAAAATCATATTGGGTCAAGTGAAGTATAGACAACATATTTATGAAGGTTTCCTTGAGCAAGCGGTTCTTTTAAATTTCAATGTAAATTTGTATTGCCGGTTTAGGCCATTTTGGCTGACTAGCAAATGTGTTAACTGAGGTTTCCCTGTCATACCTAAATAATTGCCATTCAAACATGTGGAAGTGCATGATCACAGGCTAGTGCCCCCCCTCCCCCATAGGATGACTCACGCTATGCCAGATAATAACACTGGTACATTGTACATCATGCATTCTGTCACTGATCGTACAATGCTATTGCTAGCTATGGCTTGGCTGCCTTGTTCAGTTCTTGCTAGCTCGAGATACTCTAGCTCAAATACAGGTTTACATTTACTATCTAGTCTATCTTACATTATCTTGCTGTATTTCAGCTAGAGCGCCAGACGACAAACTTCCGGGTTTTTTTGGAGAACAATACTGTTACGTAAGATGAAGAAGAAACCCGCCTCGGAGCCCGCCCTACTCATTATTTCATTGTACTTTATTGCAATTTGCCTCCGCACATTACGTAATCAACACATAGCTTTTGTGAGGATTAGTGAGTGGATAAGAAATTGACAACGGAGGATACGAAGGACACACCGATTGTTAGTTGTCAATCATGAATTGCCATAACGCTTGAATATTTTACTGCATGGCATTCGCATAAGCACCAAGATAAATTATGCCGTATTTTTCCAAAGATCATCTCATATGAAGTACATGTAAGCTGAATGCGATCTGTACTTTTGTAACACTCCGATCGCTTTTGATCATCTATTTATTATCGGCGAATTTGCTTGAAAACATGTGAGTTCATGTTGTTTGTGTAAACATAATTAGCATAGACACAAATGAAATTACGATGCAATACAATGCAATTTGAATGCGCAGCAGATCTATAGAAATAAGGCTGCCCGGTTTTATGCACAATTAGACCACGTCTGGCATGTCTGGTTCTTGCCATTTCATGATTTTGTCCGACAGCTGTTAGACTAATTGAGTAAGCTTAACAAAATTTACCTATCGTAACCAGGACAACCAACACAGCAATTGCTATTCCTAGTATAACAGGATCTTGCTTTGCAACCTCAACCTTCAGGGTCTGTATATAGCTATCAATTGTTGTCATTTTGAAGATGTTTTGTGTGTCTAGATCCAGCCTGTTTTCAACGTGTACACGAAAGAAAGTTGTCTGCTGTTTCCGGTTAATTTTCACCTTTGACCGCAACATTGACATATTAAGGGCGCACATCACACTTTCACACTCAAACGTGTCTGAGTCCAAGATATTGTCAAAATTGCTCTGCGCCAGTTTTATAAAAAGCCATGATCATGATGATATAGGCCTATGATCTTTTAATATGATTTTTTTTTTCAAACCTGATTTTTTTTTGGCATATTTGTTATGTTTACACATGTCCCAATACTCCTAAAATGGAATCAGTCAAATGCGTTGTGTTTGTAGGTTTGTACTGATTGTATTAAAGTCCTGTCAGTGAGATCAAATTTCAAAGTCATTAAATAATTATGACACATAGGGTAATGGGATAGGCTCAAGTGGGACACTTAGGGCGAGTTTCCCGACAGGAGTCTTATTAAGCCGTAGTCTTAAGGTGGCCTTGAGGCTACTAAGCCTAGCCCGCTCTCGAAGCCGGAGTCTTAACTCTAGCCGGATTTCTTCAACGCAAATTCAACCTAGTCTTAGTGGCCTTGTAGGCTTAACGTTTGACAACCTCGTCCCTTTCAACCAGCGACTTAATTGTGTAGGCTGTTGGAGGTAGATGTACATAAGCTGTGGTCCTCACGGTTTACCGTACTAACAAGGTTGCCGTCTCATAATCGCAATGTTCCCGGCGCAAAGACTAGCCTGGACCCGCGGTCTTGTGCTTGGGCTTATACCGTACACAACTTGATGCAAGAATATTGTGTCTGTTTTTGTGTCTTTTATGTATTATTTTATTTCCACTTGATTTTTTATGAGTCCAACTTGTATGAATAATACGCCTATGCTTTATACTCGTGATTTTTTCTTTGCATCCCAAAAAGGGTAAAAACTGTAAAGTGTGCTGAGGCTTGTGGATCAACGTCTAGGCGTTGTGCCTGTGCGTAGCGCACTATAAATCACTGCGCTTTAAAAAAAAAAAAATTTTAACTGTAAGCCTAATGGAAAGGAATCTGTGATTCCCCTAAAAAGGAAAGCAACCAACGTGCTATCTACTGCTGATAACAGTAGTCTTCTCAGATCTCACATGAAGTTATCTGTTGGTACAATATTTATAATTATTTAAGTAGAAGATATAGCAAAATTATATGCATCTTATCCGTAAATTCAGTTTTAATACTGCATACACTATTGTTTCGTGTCAAATATTTACTATATCTTTACCAATTTTGTCCTTCTTCTATTGGTATAATATAGGCACTCCAAAATAATATAGGCCTATATATGAAAAGTACGAGTATCAAACTATTAAGGCTTGGATAGGGACAGGTGGTATCATATAGGTCTTCATAATGATGATGATGATGATGATGATCATGATGATCATGATGATGATGAAAGATTTAAAAAAAAATTATATCGTTGTTAAAAAAACCATCATTCAAAAAGAGTAGGTCTTATGATAGCAACAGCTACTTAAAAAAATTCAACTAACTCAAATGAACACTAAAATAAAATGCTGAAATGTTCAACTAAATCGAACAATTACTTACCCACAGTGGCGTAACTAGACATTTTCATTTGGGCTGGGGTTGGGGAAAGCGGGGGCAAAACTAATAAATGATGGGCAGGCATCGTTCATGCTGTTTGGGTTTATAAGGGGTGGAGTGGGTCTGAGGAGTTATGGGATCTGCTTGGAATGTGTCCCCGGAACATTGGCGTAGATTTCTTTTTGACATGGGGGGGGGGGGGTGGGATTGAAAAAAAATTATGGTACAAATGCCATATGTAGGCCAATGGTACAAAAGTGGGATAAGTGCAATTTATTTAACCTTAAAAATTGAGTTTTTAAGGTTAAAATGACCAAATAATGAGGTTAATTAATAACTCTCAGAAGTAGGCCTAATTTACCTTTTTCATGGGGGGTAAGAGCTCCCCTGCCCCCCCCCTAGACGCGACTGCTTACTCATGTTAATTGAAAGAAAAAAAAAATATGAAAGATAAACTTTGCGTTACAATTTAAATAATTTGTAAATTGAAATAGACCAAGGCTTACGACCTAAGACCTGCTCTGAGGCAGGGCCAAGAAAAGCCGCTGTAAGCCTGGTCTAACAGGCTTGCGTAGACTACGGCTACAGAAGACTGATTTCGAGAAATGCAAATTTTACTGAAGCCTGGGGCTAATCCTACAAGCCTGGCCCACGGGCTAACGAAGCCTCGAGGCTATGGTAGCCGTGCTTCGGGAAATACGTTTTCAGTTAAGCCTGGTCTTACGACCTCTTAAGCCTTGAGGCTAGACAAGCCAATTGCTAAGCCACCCGTCGAGAAATTCGCCCTTAGGGCCTACTATATCGTCAGCCTGCTACGCTAAATGCCTAAGTCATTTTTAAATGTTCTCATTTCCCTTTTTGATTTTCAAACCCATAATTCATCAAATTTCCAGCCGCATTCTTCATTAGGGAGTGTTCATTAATTAATACTTTGGTAGGGGGGCTGGTCTGGCCTCACATTTTTCGCTCGAAAACTTTTTAACCCGAGCCCCTTGATGGACCGCTAAACTTTTTGACCCCCTCTTTTGACAGACAAAACTTTTTGACCCCCCATAATCGTATAACAAACATATACTTAGGCCTAATAGTGTTGTTTCCAGTGGTGTGGTATCTGGGTCACATGTCATTGAGGGAGGCAAATGTTTGAACATTCCGGACAATTGAATTGAGCATGAAATACAAGCACGAGGAAATTTTCATTTTATACTTAATTTAGATTTGTCCCAAATCAGGATGTTTATCTGATCATAGGGATGAAATAGAGGATTTATTTGGAGGTTCATAGGCACATCAGCATAATATGGATCCGTGGCTATTATAGTACAAATCAGTGCGCAAAAAATTTGGCCATATTGAAGCTTGAATGGTCAAATATTGTGAAAATTTGAACTAATTTATGCAAAAAGCTAAAATGGTCAAATATGAGATTAATTTGGTCACGCAAATGTACACAGGTATCAATTTTGGCCAAAGACCGTGGTACCTGGGCCTGTGCCCACTCTGCCCATGGGCCTATGTGTACAAAATAATTTCGCATTGAGAAATAGTAAACTGAAGTGTGCAGCTTACGTGCAAAGAAATCCAATTTATTAGCAATATTTTCTTGATTTAGTTGTATTTCGATCAGATTGGTACATAATCATGTAGCCTACTTTGAAGAGCCTATTAAATTCTATGATAAAAAGTGTCAGTATTTCTTAGACCAACCCAGTTGTTGCATGTTGTTGCATGTTGCTGATCGATCATCTTTAATGTTATATTAATTAATAGATATGTGTACGTCATACACAAAGTGCCATCATAAGTTTTTTCAAACAAAAGCATTGAAAACCAAAACTTGCCCATGTTAAAAGTGATATAGAGGGTCTCAATGCGCACGAAGCGTGTGAAAATTTTGGGTTTTGAAGAGAAAAACTTTTTTGGCCCTCCTTTCCTACCACCTAAAACTGTTTGCCCCCCCCCCTCTTTTAAGGACCAAAACTTTTTGGCCCCCCCCGCCCTTTTTACCAGCCCACCCCACCAAAGTATTTCTGAACACTCCCTTACTGCCCTAGGGTTGTTTGATGTAGATACGGAATTGGCTTCATTATTAACTAAATGCAAACTATAGATGGCGCTATTTATCCTAAATCATATTTCTTAATTTGCAAGGGGTAGGTGATCAATACTGCATTTAAAACAGATAGAATGGGTGAAACAAGCAGCAAAGAAATTTTATAAACACATTTCATCAAAAAATAAAAGAAATTGTTTGGATTAAAAGCTTGAAAAAGTAATAATCAGTAACTAAATAGCGCCACCAATTTTGTCATAAATAGATACATTTTATATCCAAAAAGCTTAAAAATATGCTGTAAAAGTGAATAATTTTGTAAAAGAGGGGAGATTTAAAGTTGAAAATTACTCAAAAGCATCTGTATACATTAACATGATATCGCTTTTACGATACCGAATGGTGACTTACCGCATTGCAAATAGGCCTACTGTTATAATTTCAATATTGGAATAATATTTAAGCTGCGGGAGATGCTTGAGACCAACACTATCTTCATGTGATGGCGGCCAACTTATTTATTACCAAATATTTGAACATCTTTGCTGAGAATCATGGACAAATTGAATTCCTTTACCATAAAAGAATGCTTTTTACAAGCTTGATAGCAGAAAATCATGATGAAATTATGCAAATGAGCCAATTAGGGCCTATTTAGCATGGTGTCCCACCATAGCTCCTCAAATGCCTATGGTCCCAGTTACCCATCTAATGGGGTAGGTACAAAAAATAACAAAACTTTACTAAGTTAAATTGCATATAATGCCGCCAACAAACTCAAAAATTAAATTAATACTGAAAACGCCTACTTAATGACTTGATTATTTTTTTTATCTTTTCCACAAGGCACCGAGATGCCATGTGCTTTTATTATTTTTTAAATCATCAAAATCAACAAAAATCACAATCAAATCACAAAATCAAAGATAAAACAAAATATCAATAACATAAAAGATACAAAATGATGCACTACATTTGTAATATACAAGAATAGACAGGCATGGCTTACAAACAAAAAAATATATAAAATAGATTAAACAGATCAAATCTCCACTTTTTATAATGAGAGGAGAGCTTATCATGCCTTTTGTTGGCCTGAGACCATTATAATCATGGTCTCAGCTTTTGGCAATAAATATTCTGTTTCTCTGGTCTTTTTAATGAAATTGACACAATTATTAATAAAATTGATAATTTTTCCTGAAATTTGCAAACAAAAAGATAATATGTAATACACAATAAAAAGATATGTAATGAATTTATCATCTTGGATACCAAATATTATATCGAAGGATGAAATAGAAAAATCATTTATCATGGGGGATCGTCTCTATTCTATTTCATAAGTCCTTCCAAATATGTTTTATTTGGTGGTAAGTGCCCTGCAAGTGTTTATGAGGGTGAAGGGCTGTATTTAGCAGCTAACGAAAAATCAAAGGAAAACTTTTCTGAACTTGATCCGGACCTTGGACTTTGTAATTCGAATTTGATGGTTTGTATTCGTGGCAACATTTTTTTGTAATTATAGTTGAACATTCATGTGTTAAATGCAAAAGTGATACATGTAGTTTGGTATCTGAACTTTGTTGTATGTACTTACACTAAGCAAGAACGTCATTTAAAAGCTTAAAACTCAAAGCTTTTTTTTTTTATTTAATACTTTCCGAGTTCCTTATTTAGTTCCATGGTTCCAGACAGGTCTTATGGTACATTTTCTGGGGAGCATAACAAACACCAAATTGGTGTCTAATGACCTTTGACATGCATGCATTCTTTTGTCGAGAGTGACATGGTCTCCCGGGCATGGTCTTCAATAAGCCCTTTCGCAAATTCAGATCATGGTGCATCATGGGTAATATTTGCCGATAAAATTGGAGATAAACACGATGAGGCTATTGTACATTTTCAATGGGGTGAACTTTGCCGTTTGCATAAAAATGTTTTGTCCTGGAATTTCGCTGACAGTTTGGTCTTCATTCCTTCACAATATTTGTATTTCACAGGAAATATTAACATATTTAGGAAAGAATAAAATATGTTTTAAAAAAATATGTTTTTGAAGGAAGTGCAAAGTTCGCCACCATTGCAAATGCACTGCAGCCTCCTCGTGTTTATCTCTTGTTGAAGAATGTGTGACGATGTCTGAGCATGCGCATGTGCAACTTTCCGAATTTGCGAAAGGGCTTATTCATGGGTGGTGTCAGGTGAGTGTCCTTGGCATTGCTTGGCAGATACTTCAGTGGTCATGAAAGGATTCAATAGATATAAAATAACCTGGCTTTGTTCGAAAGGAACTCAACAGTCTAAACGCAGGACAACCGTTCTTTTGTTCTGCTTAGTCGCTAAAAGTCGATCGATACATGTAAAAATCAGCACAATCCAGAGATACACCTTTTTGCTATGAAATTGATTTTCTCGGTCAAATATAAAGCAAAATTTTTTTTTCTTCAGTAATGTCAAATAAAAACATAGTGCTTGGATGAACATTTTTTTTAAAAATCCTGGTGTTAAAATTAAGCATCAAATTGTGTCTTTTAGTGTGATATTTTTGATTTTTATAGGCCTTTAGTTAGCCCGTGAGCTTTTTGCAGAATTCATTTTTAGCGTCTCAAACTAATATAGTTTGCTAAAGAAAGATATTTCCCACCTCTGTAAAGCACATCGTGTGGGTCTATATATTATAGTTTTGTCAGAATTTCCGCTTTGATTCCATAATTTTTGAATACCACGCGTGAAATACTAGCATTGTGGATCGATATCTCTGGGTGCCCGGCCTGGATACAGTTTTGCCAGAACTTCAATATAGCAAAGAAATTACCTAGTGTTTCGGTATAGTGCCTTTTGTTTGTGTTTGTTTGAAATTGCTTAAACCCACCGAAAGTCATAATGAAGCAGCCAAAACAATACAAGGTTAAACACGGAAGTTTATAACAACCTATTATAATGACCTAAAGGAAAAATCATTTATGGTAACAATGAGCCTTGCATTGTAAGTCATAGTTCAAATGTGTTGAGTACCCACCCCACCCCCATAGGCCTACATATAAATATTACATACCGGTACCTTATAATATTTATATAGCACGGCTATAGCTATACATTTAGAAAGTAGGTCCTATAGCGCTAAATTATGACAAATAGGCCTACACAAACCCGAACGCAAGTCTGAAGGGTGTAATGAAAATGCCAACCCGCGATGGGGGGGGGGGTCATTCAAAATTCACCTGGAGATAGGAGGGACAGAAAATTAAAATCCCCTCTAATAACACGCGAATTTTTCTAGGTTTGGACAGTGGATTTTCCCATGGACCTCATCCTACATGTAGGTAAATAAATAAACAAACAAACAAACAAACAAACAGACAAAATGGTTTTCATAATCATGGAATCCATAGCCCCTATAAATTGAAATTGCAGGCTATCACGGGAGCAAATTTCCAAAATCCACCTCATTTACCAGAATTGGGGATTTGGGCTACCAAATCGCTGGTCAGGCAATCCTGGTTTTCAATGGAAAAGGGACCTGGGTTGACAACAATTGAAATATCGATTATTTGTGCTGGTTGCTCTCGAGGTAAAGTACTAAGTTTGACATTTTCGGAGCATGGAGGGAAAAGGGTAAAATAAAAGCGGAAATTCTGACAAAACTATAATATATAGACCCACACGATGTGCTTTACAGAGGTGGGAAATATCTTTCTTTAGCAAACTATATTAGTTTGAGACGCTAAAAATGAATTCTGCAAAAAGCTCACGGGCGAACTAAAGGCCTATAAAATCAAAAATATCAAACTAAAAGACACAATTTGATGCTTAATTTTAACACCAGGATTTTAAAAAAAAATGTTCATCCAAGCACTATGTTTTTATTTGACATTACTGAAGAAAAAAAAAATTTTGCTTTATATTTGACCGAGAAAATAAATTTCATAGCAAAAAGGTGTATCTCGGAATTGTGCTGATTTTAACATGTATCGATCGACTTTTTATAGCGACTAAGCAGAACAAAAGAACGGTTGTCCTGCGTTTAGACTGTCAAGGAATACATCAACTACAAACAACTACATCCCTATATCCTGCAACAAGAACTGCTATAAGTACTCATTTGTTCCACAAACCCTAATTGACTGGAATGCCCTGCCACAATCAATATCAACAATCCAAGAAAAGAAATCATTCAAAGCAGCTGTTCAGCGCCACCTACTACAGTAACCATACCAGTGTCAAGAAAGATTTGCATGCGCATCGCACTCCAGCCCGGTTGACTCGCTGTTGAAGTGGGTGTTGGGCAGTACAAAAGACAAGACAATAATCCCAAGCTATTGACAGAAACTGCTCCTTGGAAAATGTATCAAAAAAGCTGAGTCTCCAAATGATAGCTATATAATATTACAGCCAATAGATAAATGACTAATCATTGGAGATTGATGAGTTCCGCAGTCTAATTTAGTTCATGTAGTTATTTAAGGTAATATAATTATCTGTAATTCTCGATCACGAGAGCAAACTTTGGTACACACAGATATTTGTCAAGCGTACTATGCTATACCACACGCTTACGGCCGTCGCTAAAGTCGAGGTTCGGTCGCGCAAACTGCAAAAGGTACACTAACGCAACAGTACGCAGAAGGTACATCCTCTCATGATCGAGAATTTAATATTTTCCCATATAGTTTAGTAACTGCTATTTTCGTTATAGTTTTAGTATCTTCATTTATCATATTTACGATGTAATATTGTATACGTATGTCATTACAAGACCTGGATTGAAGTTTTGCTTGTAGGACAGGACTGGTTCCTTATCGGTATAATGGCCTGATTCTCGCAGTTGGGGTTGTTCCCAGTGCCGTACTAATGCTGTTACTTTCCCATTCGGCAAGGATGACAAACAAGCATGTCCGTCCCTCACACCCAACTTGTCCGTCCCTCACAATCACTTGCTATGGTAATTTACACACACTAAAAATAATCAAAGCAACATTATATAGTTAAAATAATACTGTAAGAGGCCAAGGGACAGATTTTGAGGCAATTTGAAAAAATTCCACTAATTTCAAAATGGCGTCACATTTTGTCCGTCCCTCACACAGAAAATGTCCGTCCCTAACGTAAAGTTTATGTTCCGTTTAAAGGACCACTCAAAGTAAATTTGAGCTGTTTCTTGTATTGATATGATAGAGGCAACATTCAAATTACATATTATATGTTACAAGTGTAATTTAGACCAAAAGTTTCAAAAAAAAAAGAAAGATGTAACTATTGCCATGGTTTATCAAATCTATTGATTTCCGTCCCTCACAAGCCAAAATGCGACATTACGACAAAAGTACATGTAACACCTTTAATTCATTTGGCATAGATATTCACCTTATTAAGAGTCAAATATCCAATCAAGTTTAATTGAATGAAAATACTCCTTAACTTCTCAGTGCATCTATTTATCTATTGATTTCCGTCCCTCACGTGAGGGACGGATTCCGATCACACTCAATGCATTATACTAGTCCGAGGTTGCTCAGATTTTGGAGCCCACACTACTGCACTTGTAGACCCTCCCTCGGGTCCATGGAGAACGACTGGTAATGTAGATTACATAGCATTAAAAATCAACCCAATACATGGACCCTCCCAGTCTGTAAGCAATTTGACTTCCAGTTCCCACAAAATGCTGGGAGTTCACTTTTACGGATTTGGAGGCACGCAATCTTTCTATATACCACGTCCATGTTTTCACTACATTAACGTTTGTGTAAGCGACTAAAACAACGATATTGTATCCGACCAATCAACGCAGCTTGGCAACGCGGGGATATTTGAAAAGGCTTCCCTAGCTAAATAATGTGCAAACATTTGCAAACCGCACGCGATAATATACGCAATATGGACAATAGGCCTAAGTCCGAGTCGATTGGTTGCCTTTTATTATTGTGCGTACCATGGGTCTATCAGACGCGTGCCACTTGAGCTCAATACCTCTCAGTTGTTGACAAGCAATGACAAGTGTCCCATCCGATCTTGCGTCACATCCCGCGGCATAGCTTTGTGCTACCATATTTGAATTGAAACTGGGGGCGGGGCTTTCAGTAATTGACATCAGAATCACCGGGCTTCGTTGAAGCGAATATTTGGAAGTGAAATCTCTAACACTTCGGAACAGTCTCGGCGTGGGGAGCGGTCACTGAATTTTAGCGTTCAATATAGGAGGTGTGATCAGTGTATTGGCATCAATTTGAGCTAATTTGTGTAGAGAGAGGATTGGTTTTGAGCTGTGTATTTAGAATGGGGGGGGGTGAAGGACTATGGCATAATTGGTAGGCTATTATGTAATTATGTATCGTTCCATTATCCAGGCGGACCGAACCGAGACTGTGGGACAGTCTACTGCACTTGGAACAGCCAAATCCCAGCAAAAACAAGTGATGTCATGCCGACCGAACGAATTTCAAGTGTTTAATATAGATATTTTAAATCTCAATATTGCATGTGAGTTGAGTTGCACTTGCAGGGAGTATGCAATAGCCTAGTCCTGCCAGCAAGACTTCAGTCTTTATCTTAAACATTGACATCTACTATACTGACCTGAAGTCTTGCAGCGGTGCATAGGAATGCACTGTACGTTTAAGAAATCCTTGTTTACCTCAGAGATGTTGTAGACTCTTATCTCTTTCTCTTTCTACACAGTGTAGAAACATCACAAGGAGAATGCTGCTCAATATGATAAATCCAAATCATGAAAATTAAGAAATTTTGCAGAGCAATATTTTGACCACTTTTGCACTAAGTAAATTATACTCCCATGAAGATTGCAGGTTTTGCCAACTCAGGGAATGTTGAACCCACCCAAAAGATGAGATCAATTATTGTAGATCAATTACGGTACCTCAACTTTGGTATACATATACCTGTGCGTATGAGATTAAGACCATCAACCCATGCCCAAACCCAATTTTGATAATGCACATACCAACTTTTGTGTTGAGTGGGGGGGTTCCAATAGGGGATCAATGTGATCTCATGCACAGTCCTTGTTGTGCCTGTAAATTTTTGTATGGGGATGTGCTACACAGATTTTCAGATGAGCAGTGACCTATACTGGTACCTACTTATTGCTGTTTTTGCAACCCACACACCATTTTAAAATTGTATGTTTCTTATACAATACATTCTATATTATTATTATTTACATGTGCAGAGTTAGCGATTACAAATGGCGGAGGAGAATCAATCAGTCGGTTTGGTATTCTTCTGCAATGGCCAGAAGGTAAGAATTCAGCCCCAGCTTTAGTACAGCTGTCAAACCTATGGCTGGCCAAATCTGTCCTACAGGGTGGTTGTATAGAAGGTCATTAGTTCAAATCATCTGCCAGACATGCTCCAGAAGACATACAAATGCATAGAGTACAGTACAAATCATTTGTTAAACTGGTATTGATCAAAGTAATTTGTTTATACTCCATGCATTTGCATGTCTTCTGGTGCATGTCTGGAGGATGATTTAAACTGCTGTCCTTCCACATAAGTAGTCTATTGGTGTGTTTATAATTCAATTGCTGTTTTTCCTTTAACCTGATTAACATTGGACTAATGTGTGCCCCCATCCCAAAATGTGGAGGATACCCCGATTGACGCCCATACGCAGGGAGTAACTGTTCAGTGATCAAAATGATCATTAAGAGTGGACATCTAGATTACACACAAACATGATTTTCCGGGATCTGTTTAAAATGAGAATAAAAGTATTATTTTGAGACGTAGCCGTGTCTCTATGATATAACACGGATATAGCATTACTTTACGAGGCAGCCCCATTTAAAATAATGCTATCTCCTAAGTTATATCAAGTGATAGACATGGCTGGGTCTCAAAACATTACTTTATTGTCGAAATCAAATTACACACATCACCTGTGCTAAGTTTAGAATCCTAGCGGAACTTTGATGTTTCTAAGGTTAAAAACTTTAAAATCTTTGAAAATAGAATATATCAGAAAAGTTTTCAGGAAAAAGCAAAGATAATTTTATCAGTGATGGAAATATAGTAAAAGTTAAAATTATAAATAAAACCTTGTCTTAAAACTTTTGAATTTAAAAACAAAAAAGCTTAAAAACTGAAAGCTTATAACTTAAAGTTTATAAATTTAAAAACAAAAAAGCTTAAAAACTGAAAGCTTATAACTTAAAGTTTATAAATTTAAACTTGAAACTTTTAAGCCTTCATCCAAAGCAGTAAGCATTTATAAAATACTTTTATTATATTATTTTGCTGGACATACAAATCAAATGATTGTTGAATTCTTATTTTTTATAATAGATTGTTGAAAACCATGTGGATACAGAGATGAGTCTGGCAGTATATCTGCGTTCTAAGTGTAAGTATCGAGACCAGGGGCGTAGCCAGATGAGGTGTAGGGTATAAGCAGGTGGTGAATGACGTGCATTCTCTAAATTCAGTAAATTTCCATCGTCAACCATGTAATTGAATGGGATTATTTTGAAAGTTTAAAACGCTTGAAATATCAAAAAAGAATAGGCATATGTTGATAAATAATATAAATATAAGTTAAAACCATTGGGGTTCGATAATGAACCCCACAAAATTAACCAGTATATGGAAAATGCCATACGGCCGGGCGGTTTCACAAGTTGCCGGCTCTATCATGCCACTTGCCGCCTGGGTATAAGCAGCCTTCAAATGACAATTTTAACAAAAAGGCCTGCCTGAAAGGAGCAATTTTGGACATAAGCAAGTCCAACTAGTAGTTGTGTTGTGCCTAAAAAAGGCCACCATTGACCAAAAAAACTCCCTCTTTTGATGGTGTTGCCCATAATTGTACACAGGGAAAGAAGAATTATACATCGCACACTAGCACAATTAAACATGAAATTACAAATGAAAACATGACATATGTATAGAGTAAAAACTCTTGACATACCTGCCTGTCTTGGGGACTTCATACACTGGTTGTAATGTGATGTTTGTACTGCTTACCCTGACTGCTTAAAAGTACCAGACTTGAATCCTGTTCATCAGGGACAATCTGTGTAGCTCAGTGGTTAGAACACTCGCCCCGCAAGCGAGAGGTCTGGCAAATTACTCTGGGCAGGGGGCTAGCTAAGAAGCTACCAACATGCTACCCTCTCCAGATTCTCATGGGACAAGCTGGGATTTTTGCAGAATGAATTGATGCAAGTTGTAATTTTTGTACACTTTAATTTGTTGAAATCAACAAAAGAATACACAAATCACAGAAATCACTAAAACACAGAAGCATCCAAAGCTGATAGAGCCTGGATAACTCATATTAATTCAGCTGAATATGCTGGACATATTTTTGTTTCGGTCCCTTTTGTGTGATTATATCTGAAAACTTTTTTTCCATTTTTCCTGCTTCTACAATGTATGCAACCTATTTCTTTTGCATGCAATTTGACTTTTTTCCACATGCAAATCATTGAGTTGTGCTAATTATTTAGTTGTTTTACAGTTTCTTATTTCTTTTTTATTTGCAGTAAGAATGACTGGGTGCAAGATTGGATGTGGAACAGGTGCCTGTGGTGCCTGTACTGTGATGGTATCATCTGTAGATGCTGATACAAAGAAAATAAGGTAGGCAAATTACAACCAAATGTTAAATGTTATTAAAAAGCTTGAAAAATTTCAAAAAAAAACAACTTTTTTGTGTTTGCTGGGTTTTGTTGTTAAATAAATAACTCCATCAACATTATGACCTTTTCTACTTGGATCATATTAAACACATCAAAAGAAAAAGTCCCCCTCTGAACATGTCGTCATAACATTGTAAGGTTTCGTTTTGTACCAATAAAACTAACTTTGAAATAATTATATGACTGTTTACTAAGTGCTGTGTGAAAATGATAGATTTCCATGACTTCAGGGCTGAATGAGCCTAAATTGAAGGCAAAAACTGCCCTTTTCAAAAGTCACAAAGTAGGCCTATATGCTTGTCACAAAAGTTGATTCATGGCTTGTTACTAATGGAAAACCCCATGTGTTTGAGTGCAGTTTAAAATCCTCACCAAGTGAACATTTACTGTAATGTGTATCGATTCTTGATCATTCAGCCATACAAATCCCATTGGTGCAGAGTTCAGCACAGTGAGTTGTAAGATGGCCAGTTCCATTCCTTGTCCCAATACGCCTTGCAGTTAACAAGCATAGGCCTACTTTGTGACTTTTGGAAAGGGCAGTTTTTGTCTTCAATTTGGGTTCATTCAGCCATGAAGTCATGGATATCTTTCATTTTCACAAAACACTTAGTAAACAATCATATAATTATTTCTAAGTAAGTTTTTATTGGTACAAAGTTTTACTTTACGATGTTATGACGAAATTTTCAGAGGGGGACTTATTTCTTTTGATGTGTTTATATGTTTCTTGTACTTAACTGATGGAGCTAGGACCCATGTTGATCCTTCTATTGACTGCTTCGCTGTATAAATATACTCTCATTACACATTTTATAGAGAAACTTAACAATATAGCTTGTTCATTGTGAATGGATTGGTGATTGGGGACACTTGTGTTTAGAGGTTGTCAATTGGTGACCAGAGGTATACACATATACCTTTTTTTATTGTGTGTAGCCTACATGTTATGTATGCTAAATTTTATATGCTAAATTTCATTTTGCAGTCACATAGCCATCAATGCTTGCTTGTATCCTGTGTGCGCTGTGCACGGTAAAGCAGTGACTACTGTAGAAGGTATAGGAAGCACTGAGACCAAACTTCATGCTATACAGGTATGTAGCTATGTCCTGTAACTAGAGGAAAACCTGGCCTAGCTCAGACCGCCATGCAGTCTCCTTCCTTTTACATACTGCCCCATGCACACGATTTTGTGCAACTTATCAACTACCTATGGTAGCAGTGCAGTTTTGTCCCCATATTACTTTCCAACATACCTGACTCACCCACTATATAACAGCAGAAGAGTCCAAGCACTCTCGTTGGACTCTTTTGGTGATCGCAAGCCATTTGGAAAAGGGTTGCAAGCAAAACTCTTACGAAATAATATCATGAAGCTCAAGCATTATAAGCATAAACATCAACAGAGCAACCATATCGCGTTTTCAAAAGCAGCATCTTGTATCTGAATTTATTTTTCTTGCACTGTGTGCGATTTAGCAGTAAGCACAAAATTGCACACTGTTGGTGATTTGTTTGTATTTGTAAGTTTAGTAACTGGATGATTCAAACTTTGGTCTTGCCCATCCTATACCCCTGTGGGTATACCACTATAGGTTGTGGGTTGCGACAAATTAGGCAAAAAAGTTTGGGAACTGCTGCCTTAATATAATGTTATATTTGTATCCACCTCTTGTTTTCAGGAAAGGCTTGCTAAGGCCCATGGTTCCCAGTGTGGATTCTGTAGCCCAGGTATGGTAATGTCCATGTACACATTACTAAGAAACAACCCGAAACCAACCAGTGATGAAATACTGCGCAATATGGAGGGAAACCTGTGCAGATGTACTGGCTATAGACCAATCCTTGATGCCTTTAATACATTTACTGAGGTACAGTTCTCCATATGACTACTATATTTAGTTAGGACATGTATGAAGCTGTGTTCACTGGGAAGGCCCAACGCAGAAACAACATATATTGCTGAAGCTGTGAGTTTGAGTGGTGGGCTCCAGCTTTGAATCTTTTACCTTTAATGGTTGGCTCCAGAAGTGAGCAGTGGAAATCTATCGACACCATATAGCTACAACCCTGGTACACTTTGTACATACCTTTGTTTCATAACCACTAAGGTATAGGACATTTTTTTTTAGCTATAGCCATCTCTCCAGAAGTTTTTAATTATATTTGTACTTGCTCAAGTATCATTTTGTGCAAATTTTATTACGCAATTTGTTGCCGTTCTTTTTTTATGAGTGTTTATAACGGCATAAAACGAGGCTATAGCACCCTTTCAGGCTTGTCTAATATTAATCTCCATAGACTTTATATGTAAAATGAAAATGTTCATAAAAAAGAATGGCAACAAATTGTGTAATAAAAATTTGGTTCTGTTTATTTCAGGATGGCTGTGCCATGGGTGAGGAGTGTTGCAGAAATAGGAAACCCAGTGATGTACCTGTAGAAAATGTGGTAAACAGATTTACTTATTCTTCCAAAACATGGGGAGTCTAACTTTATTTATGGTGCTAGAAAATTATGACATTGAGAATCACATGAAGCAAATCATTATAGGTGCAGTAAAGTTTTGTGCCTGAGTTCACAGGGAAGAGTGTCGAAGTGTTCACAGGGGGGGGGGGATGCACCAAGTTGGGGGAAATGCACCTAGTTGGGAGAAAAATTAACACAAACCCTTATGGTAATAGCTGGAAATGCACCTAATCTTGGGAAGGAGAAGATGGATGCAATAGATAATATCAGTACTGTTAAAAGTAGTTAATAATGAAAAATAAATCTTTAAAAAAAAATTTTTGTTCCAAGCACTTTTGAGCAGTTTGGGAAATCATGAAATTTTACCCCCCTTTTGAAAACCGGAGCGCGACACTGATTCAAAGTGTTTGGGCTCCACAGTATAACATGGTGGACCATCAATGTTAAAACCTGTAACCTAGTGATTATGAAGGGAAGTCCACACTATTATATATATGCAGTGGTAGCACTATGGAGAAGGAGGGTCAAGGGGAGGCATACCCTCCCAAATATTTTTGCCCCCCCGGTTGTCCTGCAGTAAAACTCAAAAATTACCAAAATGTCCACTTTATGTAGGGTGCACACCAGTAAATAGCCCCCATTGACTTTGTGTACAAACAGAGTCCGGGAAAACATCATTTTCTTGACTCCATGCAGAGCAACTCAGTTCTTCAAAACTTACCCTTTCTGCAAGACAAAGGTCAGGACATCCATTGTAGAAATTATATACGGAGTCCAGCATTTTTTCACAGAAAATTGCAGACTAGAACACCCTATAGCCCATACAGCTTACACCACCTCACAAATAGCTTGGTGTTTCTGAAATGTAACACATTTTGAAAGTTTAGCCAAATTGTCATAAAAAGTCGGATCCTGCTCATTTTTCACAGACAATCTATTTCCCAGGCCTAAATGAGGATTAAATATGAATCGGGGCCTAATAGTTGGGTTTTAAGCCTTTTCTAATGTATTAAATTAAATTGTGTTCATGTGTTGCACGTTTCCTCGTTTGAAACACTGATTTTGTCCTCCCAGGGTGTAGTAGACTTGTATTTACTGGTGTGCACTCTGCAGCATTTTTGTGCAATATGCCCCCCCTTGACCAAATTCCTGGCGCCGCCACTGTATACATGTATGTATTGCATATCAACATTTCTGTGTTTCATTTGATTTCAGTGTACAGAGTTATATCGCACCAGTGATCTCTTGGAATGCCAGTATGACCCGTCACAAGATGTCATATTTCCTCCAGAACTTATGGTAAAGTATATAACCAGGGTTGCATCTAACACATACCCCAGGTGCACCATTAATTGGCGTGTGACTTTGCTGTTTGGCTGATAAAATTTCAAAAATACCTACCTGTCTGGCAGGTATCAACTACATAAGCAACTAATTAATGATCAGAATGTTATAGATGAGTTGAGATGAGTCTTTTCCAGGCAGTATGCGCATGCATCATCATAATTTCCATTGTTTTTTGCCTGGCAGTATGCGCGTGCATCATATTTTGTTCAGGGCCTGTGGTTATAAATCTCCCGCCACATAACAATAAGGCTATTGAACAGTGTAGTGATTGTATGAAGTTCGCTCAAGTATATCGATATACCAGTCCCTTGCCTTGTTGATAAACATTGAGGTCAACTCATCTATAGGCTGCAAATTTGTAGAATTGATGGCCCAACTGACAACAGGCTTCTCTACCCTGCGGCATATACATGTATGTGCTGCGATTCCTCTGAAGATGCTTGCACAAAACAGGCACCCCTATTTTGCCCTGTTTCCAGACATTGGGGCAGAGCCTCGCAACCTAGCTCAACATGTCATCATGACTAATTAGACCTATAGCCACCCTGTATCCTACAACATCCTAGGGTGGGTATCTCCTTCAGTGTGGGGGCACAACAAATATGGTTCCTGATCTGATCTAATCTAATCTCACCTCATCTCATTTCATCTAATCTAAACCAACCTCCCCCCTCAGGCATTATAATACATATTATATTTGGAGTAACCTTTATTTTGTGTACAGGTATTATTATTAACTGAAGGGCTCACTGAATACACACAATACAGTAATTAGGAAGAGAATAATAATGCTTAGGCCGAGTAAAAAAAAAAAAGAAACATGTTTAGCATCCCCTCTCGCTTCCTATTTGAAGATTCTTAAATTATTTTTTTATTTTCTAAAATTTCAGTTATTATTAATGAAGTTTGAGAAGTTCTATAGCCTTCTATAACCTTGCAAATGTATAAGAAGCACTTCAGTAAAGTTTTGTGATCAGTAGAGGGGCATAACATACCAGAAAAACAAAATAAAAAGGCCTTCTCCTTTTTTTTCTTGGTATCGTAAGCGTATGCAAATCACGGACCAAATAGGGTTTTCGCCATTTTCAAAAAAAAAAAAAGCTCCTCCTCCTTCCTTATTTTTCAAAAGCTGGACGCTAAACATGTATTTTTTTTTTTTTTTCTTTAATTCTGTTACCTATTTTGGACAGTGGTGGAGGTCCAATGCTCTTTAACATTCATGTAATATGAAATCTATTACAGGGTTAATGTTTTTTCTTGTTGTGTGTTTTGTTACTCAGACTTCAGTGGAACAATTTCAGAAGACAGTTGAGTTTAGGAGTGAGCAACAGACATGGATATCAGTTTCCAATCTGGATGAGCTGCTGCAACTCAAAGCCAAGTATCCTACAGCTCATATTATAGCAGGGAATACTAATCTAGGTAAAGAAAATATATGTACATCCCAATGTGTAAAATAGCGCCAGTCCGTGCGTCCGAGACTGGCTTTCTTTGTCATTTTCCAAACCAGCCCGTCTGCCGGACACTCTGAAATATTCCCACTTTAAAGTAATAGTGGCCTTTATTAGGCCACAATTTTTATCTTGGCCTATTTTAGCATTAACGTACACTGCTGATAACTAGACACTAAGACTAGTGCCCGAGCAGCAATACATCAATACTAAAGAAATAGTGTACAGGAATTACTTTCAGGAAGGACAGTTTACTTTAAGGACTAGCCCGTCCTGCGGATTATTAGGTGTGTTTTTGTCGAGTTTTACACACTGGTACATCCATATCAAAAGGATACACTTGTTGGCTGCTGCATGTGTCTCTTTTTAGGAATAGACACCAGACTCATCTCAAGTCACTTCAACTTAATCATCCCTGAGTTTAGGAATGTTCTCTGTATTGAAATGAGTCTGGTATTTATTCCTAGCTATTGTGTAAAGAAACGCATATGTAGCAGCCGACAGAATGAATGGACACATAATGGTAGAACAACTGCAGCTCACTAGCTGCAATGTACCTTGTAAAAGGGAAAATGCTGTATTTATTTATAGCCCCAAGCAGCTACTACAAAAAATACAAATTGGCAATTAAAAAAAAAGTGAACCAGTTACTTGGTGAAGTGTTATATACTAAATACCTAAGGGGAGCAACATTCACATAACATAAAAAACTGTGCTTTTTTTCAACAGGAATAAGCAAACTATATGATGAAATTGTATCAGTTTTGCTGTCGAGCCATGATTAATATTCACATATTCAAATAAGATTGAGTACAATTTGAATATATTTTCAAATTCATGTCAAAATATTTTAGTTAGTTTCTCAATTAATTCTGTGTTGAATGACTGTTTCAACTTAAGTTGTTATTCAAATTTCTGTATTTCTTTTGTTTTTCCTTTGTTTTCCTTAGGAGTGACCAAAGATTTCCGACCACATCAAGACGTTGTGTTGCACACATCAAACATTAAAGAACTCAAAGTAATGGAAGCAAATGACCTAGGGTTAAAGGTCGGCGCTATGGTTACCATGGATGAACTGCAGAGTTTTGTGAAGACACAGATAGCATCTCTGACAGGTATGTTGTACATTTCTTTGCATATCTACAAAAATAACCTTTTGCAATGCTTTAATATTGTAAATATTTTTTCATTGTCATCAGGAACATTTTGCAGTGTGTATCATTTAAAAAAAAGTAATTGAGGTGATTTTTTTAAATCATAAAAGGGATATAGAAAAAAATATACATGTACACCTTAATTGTTGATTGTTTGCTCCATGTTGTCTAAGCTGGCCTACCAGGAAAGAACTGTTTAGGGTGGCACACTACCCCCTGCTCCCATGGGTGTCAATTCTGGGAGCGTGGCTCGAGAAAGTGGAGAATTTGGGAAGCTCGATCATTCCCAGGAAATGTTGGTGTTTGGAGGGACAAAATTCTGGTATTTGGAGGGAAATTGTGTCTTTATTGTATATAAAAACATGCTATAAATTGTGGGAAAGTTAGCTTGCTTCCCGGGAAATTAACATTTTTTCGAGCCCTGTCTGGCAGACACAGGGATATGTCCCCTCCATTTTTTTTCTAAATAACCCAATTTAATCTTCTTTTTGGCCACTTCTTGACAATTCAGGCCAAATGCCCACCCCAAACTTTTTGAGATGGATTTATGCTACTGCCTGCTCCAACCTAATATGCAAGTGGATTTTTATTCATAAACAAAATATGCAAATGTCAAATCAATTAAATCTTGCATGCATCTTTATAGCAATATTTGCTTTTCAGCAGTCTCAGTTTGAGTTGAAAGTGAGAATATTGTTTTGTTTTACTTTTTTAATAAATCTTTTCAGAGCCCCAAACAAGAATACTAGCTGCCATTGATACCATGCTGAACAGATATGCTGGACAACAGATCAGAAATGTTGCGGTAAGGCAATATTTTTTTTTTATTACAATTTTGTCTTCATATTAATGACAAATTTAGCATTTCAGGGTATAGGTGCAGGATAATCATATCACGATCTGATCCACTCAGATCAAAGTCAGAAATTTCGAAAATTTGTTATTACTATCCTTAACTTGCTCAATATACCTACCCAAGTCATTGATGACTTAAGTTCTAAAGTTATAAACTGTTTATGTCTATTTTCTTCATATTGTGCCCCTATCATGAAATATTATATCTCAGGAACATAATGGAATTTTCTCATGTAACCTAGTAAATGAGCGCAAAATTTAATTGAAAGAATGGAACATATGATGTTGCATAACCAAATGCCTGATTTGCACACATCTCTGTACATTTTATGTACATTACTGTAATTTTATTCAACATAGGTTTGTGCCTCAAAAAACATTTCAACCTTGTATTTTTGAATATTGAAATTTCACTAATTTTAGTTTTCTTTACTCTATTTGCACAAGCTAAAAGAAGTATTTGAAAAATGTGAAAATTAATTTAGTGCAAACAACCCCACTTTAACCTATCTTTGTTCTGTTATTTTATTTTAACTGCAGACTTTGGGAGGTCATATTATGATAGGAGCAACAGATATCTCTGCAATCTTATTGGCTGTTGGGTGTCATGTGACTGTTGCAAAAGCTGGAGGTAAGAAGTTCCTTCTGTGAACTTTAGGGTAGATGCTGTAATGTTGGTCGAAGCAGCCAAAAAATTGATTTTCATTGTCTAAATCAGTATATTACCCAAAGACCGAGAAAGGAGAGACGGGAAAAATATCACATTTTGCCACACATCAGCCCTCCGCTAGGATCAGGCATTTATTTTGCTAATTGCAAAAATCCTTTACATATAATAATAAAGACAACAACAATTTACCGTATATAAAAAGCAAAATTGGCTAAGGCTTCAGCAAGCGTTAAGCATACAAAAAGATGCAAATATGGGAAAATAGATAATATATGGAATACGGTAAATAAAAAGCAACGGAACTGTGTGATGCTACATGAGGCCAATAGCCTTCAGATGAGGTACCTAAAAGGAGCACATAATATGATTTGAATAGGGTGAATTACTTGTAGCTTTGTAGGAAAATAACCTATATATTTGAAAAGATAATCATTATTGATTAATTACTATTTCTTAATACTTTACAAGCAAGGGCGCCTTATAAGGCTATAAGTATTCTTTAAGTACTTTTGCTGATGACACATCAGGATATTGGTCTAATTAATAAAGGAACAAGGGCAAAATGTGAAAAAAAAAAAAAAAAAAAAAAAAAAGTCATTTTAATGGACGCGACCATTCTCGGCATGGGTAAACTGGTTTCTTCAAGACGAGCATTCAGAAACATTATTATTAAAAAATAACACTTTAATGTTTTGCAAAAGTTTATTCTACAAATCATATACTTTGAAAACTTGCTTAATACATGTATATTGTTGCTTATGAGTTATGTACTTTTTGCAAAAGTGTTGTTGTTTCAGCCCTCTTTACAACATAACTCAAGAACCACAGGACCTACAAAAGTGTATCTGTGATATTTGAATTCTTCTACATACTCGCTATGAATTGAGCAATGCAATTTTTGCCAAAGCTCACTACCATTCGCAAGATTTTAAGATAGTGTATAGCCTTAATCAGTGTCAACAAAGATCAAATGCACATCATTGATTCTATTCCGCAAGTAGGGCAAAGAAGAAAAATTTTGTCAGTGCATTGGGCTCATTAACATACATACATTAATGAGCTAAACAAGTTTAACAAGATGGTTGGCTTGAAACCGACCGATCGTGGCACGGTTTGTAAAACCATCAAGATAAAACTGACAGTGCCAATGGCCATGAGTGCTTGCTTCGCTCGCAAAAAGTGGTGCGAAATATAAATGATCAATGCAGAAATTTAGTTGATATTATTGGCAGTATAAAGCGGCTGAGGAGATTAACTCAGTCGCTTTATACTGCCAACTGCCAGATTAGCTGGCCATTGTGTAAAACCGTCTTGAACAAGACTATATAATAATAATTCCAATATAATGCAATAACAACAGAAACAGTCTGTAACAGAACATTTTTCTGTTCTATCATATAAACGATACCTTATAATTTGTTTTTCTTTTAAATAGGCAAAGAAAGGCAGATAGCTTTGGACCAAACATTCCATCAGAAAACAGTAGCTAGTGCTATAGACCCAGAGGAAGTTCTTATTAGTGTAGAGATACCCTATAGTACCCAGGTATGAGCTACATATATAATATATATTATAAACCCTTAAACAATTTGTCATATTTTACCAACGTTTTAGATGACTGAAGGTAACTCATTCAATCAAATTCTATCAACTATACTCTGATCAGCTCCGCGAGGTGGGACTCATAACATCTTGGATTGCTGGCATATCCACTGCACTTCTGGGCCCAACACCTACTCAAACTGGGCTTTTTGTATTGTATGATTAAACACACACTTTTGTGAATTTATGAAAGACTTACTCGACTCACGCAGTAACAAAAAACGACTATTTCTCACCTATTACGAACCGATCATAGTATATATCATATATTGAAAAGTTCAGATGCAAAAGGAATATGTGACACGATCAAGGGAAATGAGTCGGATGTCGCTAATATTGATTTTGAGATATTGGCAAAGAAAGTGTTTAAATTCTTTTGTTTTATATTGTTTTCAGGGATTGATCAAGTGACGTAACTTTGCAAAGAAAAGTCGTATCAACATGGGGTTTTCAGTTTTTGAAAGCTCTAAATGTCCTCTTTAGAAACAAATGTAAAACTCATTTTCGACCAGGGTCGACATGTGACTCATTCCCCTTGATCATGTCACATATACTGTATTCGCTCTAATTAACACCCCCGGCGCGTTGCAATTTCCAATGGGGGCATTAAGTAAAGGTCTTTTTTACAATGATGATTATTTTCCATTAAAAACGTCACCAATACCGTCTGGCACTGCTCCAGCCTGCTCCGGTTCTCCACAAAAATGAGGAATTACTACAAATACTGTAAACACTGTACAATTGATAACAATGGATATTGTGAATTTGGCGATCACATGTTTGAAACTATGCATACTGTATGGTATTTTCAGTATTTATATGAAGAAAAATGGTAGATGCATTTATTAAAGAAGGCTTTTCACCAATACGGTAGCCAGTTTTCTGAATATGAGATATTAGCATGTATATCTGGTAAAGGTATCCGTAAAGCCAGCATTATAGGACTTATCTCTAAATTTTTAAATGGCGTTTATCTTGATTTGCTTCTGAAATCTCTATTTGTACCCTGTATATTTTCTTCCATGTTGTGTCGCATTTAGCCTGGTTTTACTTTTATTTGTCCTTCAGGATCAGTATGTAACAGCCTACAAACTAACACCAAGAAGACAGCAGTCAGACTCTGCCATTCTGAATGCGGTCTACAATGTGACATTTGAAGGGACCAGTGCAGTTGTCAAGACGGCTGCCTTCGTCTACATTGGATTGTGTGCAAACAATGTGCCTGTGTTTGCAAAGAATACTACCATGAAAACAGTTGACAAGTAAGGAAATATGATACTATTCAGCCTTTGCACGGTCATCCCAAAACAAGGTTCTACCCACAAAGTGTGCATTGCGCAGTGATTTATAGTGCGCTACGCACAGGCACAATGCCTTGACGTTGATCCACAAGGCTCAGCACACTTTACAGGTTGTCGCTGAGCACTATGGCCCCACATCATTCCATAAACCATAACAACAATTCAGGGACTTTGCTGCCACAAGATCGCACACCCTAGACCAGGCTTCCTCAAATAGATTTGTTGAAGCACCACATGAATAAAAGAAAACTGCAAAGCGCCACTTAATGGCTGCGAAGTCGCGGGGAGGGGGGGGGGACATCAGAGGGGGTGTCCCCCCTCTGAAGCTATCGATTTTTTGAAATTTGAGGTGCAAATGACGCCATTTGCTGCAACATTTTGTACTATTTTAGCCTGTCGTTACAAGGATAACATGGGAATCGCATTGTTTAATGTTGAAATATAGAATATTGGAGATATTCCTGCAATTTTTATAATTTTTTCTTTAATCTAAAAGGCACCGCGCGACACTCGGGAAGCCACGGTGCGCCACATGTGGCGCGCGCGCCGCTATTTGCGGACCCCTGCCCTAGACATTCCACAAATAACCTTCGCAACCAGGATCATGAGCTCCTTGAGTTTCCACGAGAGCATACTAGCTAGGCACCGCCAGAGTTCAAACCCGCAATCTCTCGTACCATAGTTGAACCCCTTATCGATTGAGCTAACTTGACTGCTTTATTATTGCCTGTACACTTGTCAATGCAAACCTTGGACCTTGCAGAGAACAATGATATTGCTAAGAATTGTGTCCACCTTAAGGAGACCCAATATCTAGCATGTGTGGACACAATAACAAGAGAAAGTATTGAGATAATCTTGGAAATTAATTTCTGTTCAGTAGCTTAAGTAAGTCTATAAAGTAAGAATAAGTTTATTTTCAACAATGAACGGTTTCATCATGTTTTCTCTTTCAGAGAGTGGGACAATGCTCTTCTTGAGAACACCACATCATCTTTAGCAGAAGAATTGACCTCTGACCTCGACATCACAAACTCTCCATCAGCCAAGTATACACATTCTTTGGTCGTTGCAAGTTTCTTCAAATTCTACATAGAAGTGCTGAAACAACTGAAAGAGAAAGGGGCAAGTGAAGAGTTCAGTTACGAAACACTTATCCAATTTGTGTGCATTTTAATATATTTATATATTCTTATTTTATTATTTTTTGTAACATAAGACCTTGCTTTGTTGTAAATCTAAGAGGAGCGCTACTCTCAATTCCAGAAAAATGGATAAGGGAGTAATAGGGTAAATATATTAGTAAAAGCTCATTACCATTCAAAGAAACATGAATACTAAAATATGAATGCATTTTTTAAACATTGTGTTATTAGGCATTAAAAGATTTGAGCTCAGGGTTGTAGCCATGGTGGTTGGCGCTGGTCGGCAGTAACCAGTACTCAGCCTGACCGACTAGCACTCGAGGGAATTATAGGTCTTGCCAACCAGCACTAAAATGACAAATTGTCCTCAAAACAGCTGTCAAATCATGTCATTACTGTCAAGTAATTGGCATTCTGGTTCAGTTTTCTCTTAATTTTAGCCGGCACTAAAATTTGTCTAGCTACAACCCTGTTTGACCTGTGTTGCAGGTGAAAAAAAAATCAAATTTAAACACTGTCAAATATCCAGAATAATATAATGCTGAACAAATTATTTTGTTATTGTTTACAGATACACTGTCATAATTTACCCACGTCAGTTGGCAGTATTGTGTCTGAATTCCCAAGGACTACTCCATGTGGTACTGCTGTGTTTGAGGTAAGGGAATTATAGTTGTGGTTTTTTTGGCAAGTTCTTCAGCTCTCTGCTGATTTGGGGCTGTTTACAGCGTAAACATGGAAATGGGGTTCTGATTGGCTACTTGAATCATATGTCATCATCACATCAGCACCTCTTTCGCTGTTCAAGCTGCATAGCATCCAAGGAACCAGACGTGACCTAATTATTTTTACATGATAATTGGGAAGAGCAGTCCAACACGCCTGAAGGATCTTGCCGCATACTACAGTCTGGTTTTATATAGTGCCACAGTAGACTGATTACACCCATAGTTTATTAAACCTGTTGTTGACAAACATTTTTTTTTGTGATAGACTTCTAAAAAAAAAAAGATAAAAGTTTGGAACTGATTCCATGCAATTGAGGCATAGTTATCCTAACTTGCATCTGAAAGTTAATTGAAATGTATTTCAAAACATTTGGTGTATGAGCATGCATATTTTAATGACCATTTAAAGGTTGTGGGCATGTTATCCTCTGACTGTTCCCAACACATTAGGCCAAAAAAAAAATTGTTTATGAAAAAGTTGGGTCGGTAGGTCGATTTTTTTTTTTTTTTTTTAATTTGAAGACTGGTAAATAAGTCAAAACACACAGCACTTTACTGGTTTAACTCTTGAGATGGTTCTGCATGTTATACTGTTCATTTTCTTTACATTTTCTTTCTTTAAATTTATACTAACCACTGTTTTATACGATGTCCCATCGATGCCAAAAAAAAAAAATTAAAAAAAAAATTTCCAAAAAAAAAAAAAAAAAAAAAAAATAAATAAAAAAAATAAATAAAAAAAATAAAATAAAATAAAAAAATAATAAAAAGACACGGTCGGGACCAGGGTACACGGTCGGTTGGACGTGGACAAACAAACAATTTTTTTTTTGCCTTACGGTGTTCAAATAGACCCCAATAGAAATAAGCTTCAATAGAGGTTTTCTTGGGGCATTCAGGGTTATCAAAACAGGAACAAATCAAATCAAATCAAAGTAGAACAAAATTGTCAACTTGTGTATGAATAGAAGTACAAAAACTAGTAGAAGTACAATATAATATTTGCTTTGACATTCTGTGTCTGATACAGAAATTAATGTGCCTAGGGGAAAAATATGATTTTACACTGCCATAAAAGCAATAATAACACAGCCTACATGTATTATGTATATTCCAGCCTTTTTCTCAGAACCAAACTCCTCTTGGCCGTCCCATCGTACATAGGTCTGCATTACAGCAAGCATCAGGAGAAGCAGTGTACACAGATGATATGCCCAAAGTTGAAGGTAAGGTGATGGCAGTAATATTTGAGACAGAGAACAGTTTCAGGTCACTTTCTACTTAGGGCTCATATTGAAATACCCTACCACGTTTTCACACAGAAAGAAGGCAGGATTCCCTCGCTAAGCTGCGCCTTAGGAAAGCTTCGGTCAGGAAAGCGCTCCTAATTTAAGTCAGTGAAGGATTTTAACAAAAGAAGGCTAGCACAGGAAAGCTGCAGGATGGCGCACCCCTTCCTGTGTAAGGGAATTTCAAAAAGAGCCCTTATAAGCTCCTCTTAAAGACTGCTCTAGAGCACATTGTATGTTAGACTGGCCCACAGGCTCGTTTCGGTTCCATCTCTGGATAATGTAACAATAAATAATTACATAATGCCCTATGGAAAAAATGCCAAAGTCCTGTAACCCTCCCCCTTAGTTGTCTCAATGCCAAAAACCCATTCCTCTTCATCCACAAATCAACGCCACTGATTACACACACAGTCAACCATGTAGCAATATAGAAACATACTCGTATTATTAGTGAACGCGAAAGTCCATTGAGCGCTGATTCCTCGACTGGTCCAATCTGTTTGAGATCTCCCTTCCAAATAATCGTTCAACAAAGCCTGGTGATTCCGATGTCAATTACGAAAGCCCCGCCCCAGTTTCAATTCAAATATGGTAGCACAAAGCTATGCCACAGGATGTGACGCAAGATCGGATGGGACACTTGTCAACAACTCAGAGGTATTGAGCTCAACTGGCACGCGTCTGATAGACCCATGTACGCCCAATAATAAATGGCAACCACTCGACTCGGACTTAGGCCTATATATTGTCCATATTGCGTATATTATTGCGTGCGGTTTGCAAATGTTTGCACATTATTTAGCTAGGAAGCCTCTTCAAATATCCCCACGCTGCCAAGCTGCGTTGATTGGTTGGATACAATATTGTTGTTTTAGTCGCTTACACAAACATTAATGTAGTGAAAACATGGACATGTTATATAGAAAGATCGTGTGACCCAGGGTCGGTAAAAGTGAATTCCCACAAAGTACTGGGAACTGGAAGGCGTATTGCCTACAGATTGGAAGGGTCTGTGTATTGGGTTGAATTTTAATGTTATATAGTCTACAGTACTACATGTAATTGTTATCCATGGACCCGAGGGACGGTCTAATTGTATGTTGGAGTCCTCCTTAATTGTGCATATAGGTCTGCATTACAGGAAATATCAGGAGAATAAGTCTTTACAAATGATATGTCCAAAGTTGATGGTAAGGTGTATGGCAGTAATACAGGGATAGGGGCCCAACTATAGATCGACCTCAATGTTTATCAACAAAGGCAAGGGACCGGTATATCGATATGCTTGAATGAACCCTATGCAACCACTACCCTGTTTAATAGCCTTATTGTGATGTGGCAGGAGTTTTAATAACACGAGCCCTGAACAAAATATGATACGCATGCATACTGCCAGGCAAAAAACAATGCCAGGCATTGACGTCAGAAGTCAACTCATCTATAAAGATCACAGTCTAGTAGATTCTTCAGACCACAGTGTAGGGGTCCTCCTTGTGCATGGGTCTGAATTAATGCAAGAGTCACAAAAAGCTGTGTATTGTGACCTTTCTGTATCAAGTTATATGCAAATTAGCATAAGAATTGTAAAACATTGTCCAAAGTATATCGACCTTGTTGCCAAAATGTGGCGAATTTCACAAGGAAGACTGGAATTCATGTTAGTTTTGTAAATCAACCTTTCTGTCTCAAGTTATATGCAAATGAGCTAATTAGCATAAAAAATGTCCGGCGGCTTGCATCCAGATTCTATTGACTCTAGTTCATTTCTGTTTTTCTATGATCAGGTGAGCTTCATGTGGCTCTAGTGCTTACAACTCGAGGAAGGGCCAAAGTCTTGTAAGTATGACTGACGACACAATCGGCCAAACAGAGCAAAGACACTTATTGTACCTTTGAAAATCTTCCAAAATTACTATATGCTACTAATCTCAATTTTTTGCTATAGACGAATCCAACGAGCCAAGTGGACAAAATTCATTAGGTCATTACTGCATATATATTTATATTGGAAGATCACACCAAGACCAAATCAAATGTGCCGCAGACGACAAACATTTGCATTTTTCTTTCTTTTACTGTCACATTGTGAAGTGCCAAATAGTGGAAGTGTTAGTTCAATACCTTTCTCTGTGATGACTCATGTTGATTTTGGCTGAGTATGTTGTATTTTCACTCAAAAGGGTATGTGATTCCGCTTGATTCATTGTGCACCAATTTGACCCCCTAGCTTATTGAATAAATCCTGTGGTTTTCCGATCTTGAATTGAAAAGGGAGCATGTGTGGCCGAGTGGATAAGGCGGCCGACTCATAATCCATAGGTTGCTTGAGTTCGAGCCCGCTTGTGTTAGCGTGTTGTGTCCTTGGGCAAGGCACTTTATCCTCATTGCCTACTGGGGGATGGGGTTGGGTTGGATTGGATGTTTGTATAGTTGTTTGTTTCAATGTTGCAATATTGGCGCTGATTGAGCTGCTGCCTGCAAATTGCATTGTGTCTGTTTAGTTGTGTTTAATGTACAATTCTAGCAATTTGACCTGCAGGTCACCTTTAGAGTTTGAAATAAAACCTTCCTCTTTTTTAAAAGGCCTATTGAGATAGTGATCCGAATGCTTGTTTGTTGTATTTTATTTTGGTTAGTGATGCTGATCGATTTGATTTTTGAACAGATCTGTGGATACCAGTGAGGCTTTGGCAATAGAGGGAGTAGTAGCATACGTATCAGCAGCAGATGTTCCTGGAAACAATGTGACATCAGATGGGGAGGAGGTCTTTGTTACTGAACAGGTGGGTTCATTGGATCAAAAAACAAATCAAATCAAATTCTGCTCTAACTGTGGCTTGTTTATAAAAGGTGAGGCGGATGAACCATGATAAAGACCTTGTTACAGTCAGTTCCGATCAGGGTAATGCCCAATTGTTGGCTACACTTGCCTGTCCTGTAAAAGTGCCCAAATATCTATAGCACCCTCTTCACCATGTTTGATCCATATCAGTATTATCGCATCATTAGGCCACCTAAGATATCATAAATTGGTTTTTACCAGGTCAACTGTAAATGTTTGACTGAGTGAGACAGTGTGAGAGCTCATCTCGACACATAGAAGGGCCCCTGTCTGGGTTGCAAAAACTTGGATGTAGTAGCTAATGTTCCGGCACTCAACATGCTCATTGTGGAGCCATGGGGACATTGTCACAGACTGGCCATATAACAGATAATAAGATGTGACTTCTGACCAGTTTTACACTGAGGTGACTCAGTGACTAGACCCCATTATGTACAGTGACTCAAGTGACTTGACAGTTGACTCATTTCAAGCTAAAAATCAAACCAAATGACTTGATTCATGATCTACCTAGATGTTTTGTTTATTTTGTTTCTTGTTTTTCTATCTGTTGTTCAGGTGTACTCTGTAGGTCAAATTCATGGTGCCATAGTGGCCGCTACTCCGAGATTGCTCAACAAGCTGCCAAAAGGTCAAAGTTCAATATGAAGACCTACCTGCTATTGTGACTATTGAGGTATGTGATGCACACATGGTGATGCGCTCTCTTTTATCACTCTCACAAACACCCAGGGGCGTACCGGATCCACCGAGCCGGGCAGGTGAAAACATTTCCAAATCGCCCGCTGACCCAAAATGACTGGGACAGATGTGGGATAAGCGCACAAAAATTAAAATTAGGCAGCTCCATTTGAATTTCATACACCTTCTAAGAAAGACTCAACCTGAATCTGCCACTGAGGGAGGATGAGTTTCAAATGGAGCTGCCTGATGTGGTCATTACATTTGAAATTCATACACCCCCTGTGGAAGATATTTCCAAAATCTTCCACAGGGGGGAGTGTGGATATTAAATGGAATAGCCAAATTGTGGTCTAAAACTTGACCAAAGGAAGATGCACATGATAAGTAATCTATTTATTTAATAACTATGGTTCTTTTTTATCATTCTAGTAAAACATCTAAATATTATTTTGTATGCATAAAAACAATTTTCCTGATATAATTAAAGACAGAGATAAAAAGAATTTATCGCGTCTGACGTCATCTGTCAATCAAATTCGAGCATTTCTGGGTTTGTTTACAAGTGTCGTGATGATGACTTGCTGAACGCGGCGGTATAAGCGGGCACCTTATTGTTAATTTTGCACCTTCAAACATGCAAACCATCTCAAAAGTTAGGTCTTTATAGTAGGAAACTTTCTTTACTTAAAGGCACCATGTCAACAATGCCTAGAAAAGCTGCTTTTTGCCTTGTAAAAGTATGTAATTTATTGCCATTTGCTGCTATTCCTTTTCTCCGATCAGCACCAGATAGATCGGTCTTCCTTTTACGCGCTATTATCCTGTGTAAACCAATCAAGGATCATAATTGACTAGTGACATCAGATGCGATAAATTCTTTTTATCTCTGTCTTTAATTATAGGTCAGTCTGCAAAATGTCCAAAAACTCTCCCACAATGCATTGCAAATTTTAGTCTTGATTTGGATAAAAAAATACCATGCAAACTTTATTGTTCTTCTATGCAGGATGCTATGCAGCAAAACTCTTCCTATGGACCAGGCAAATTCCTCCACAAAGGCGACCCAGAGGGCGCTTTCAACGAGTGTCCCATAGTGTTTGAGGGCAGTCTTCGTACCCACTCTCAAGAGCATTTCTACCTGGAGCCGTCAGCATGTGTGATGAGGCCCTCAGGGGAAGTTAGCGAGATTGATGTGTATGTGGGTTTTCAGTACATTAAGAGGATACAGGTATGCTTGAACAGATTCATCAGGATTGGTAGAGTAAACTCAGTAGATAAGGTTCTTAGTATCTGATCCAGAATGTTCACTTACTTGTATGCGCTTCAACAACACCTGTTGTCTTTATCAACACTTGATGGGTAGTGAATTAAGTAAATGATGCTGTAATTTTTTCAATCTCTCAAATTTCATTCATTTTTGATAATCCCAATTTCGTTTTACCCTTGAGTGGCATCATACTGCAGCTAGCAAAATTCCCAACACATTTCATATGCTTTTATTGCTTTAATTAATGTATTCTATATGTTCTCAACTTAAGTGCTGTTTTTAAATTGTTTGTTATATGTGTGTGTATATTTATCAGGAAGAAATGGCTGGTACTCTTGGCATTGAACAGAATAAGATAACCTGCCATACAAAGCGAATTGGCGGAGGATTCGGTGGCAAATCTTGTAGATTTTTACACTACCTGGCATGTGCAGTGGCTGTAAAGAAGTAAGTACTAGTAACATAATGGGCTATTTCAGTTGAAATCCACACTACCCCTGTGGAAGATTTTGGAAATATCTTCCACAGGGGGAGTATGTTTTCAAATGCAATTGGTCAGAGTTAATCATTTTGAAAGCCATACTCCCCCTGTATTACGGCTTTACCTATATCTTTTACAACTGGAGTGAGTATTTCAAATGGAAGTTACCCAACTGTCTATTCTGTTTGAAACTCCTACTCCCTCTGTGGAAGACTTTATCTAAATCTTCCACAGGGGTAGTGTGGATTTGAAATGGAATAGCCCAATAGAAGCCGATAAAATAGATTACACCCAAAGGGAACAGACTCCAAATTTTCCCATGCATAATGCTATGGTAAATCTACCATATTGGTATGTCATACATAGGCCAAAATAGTGTACTTCTCAGCTTATCCAGGAAAAATCAACTGGCAACTCTACAGCAAGTGCTAGTATTGGATACAGCTAAGTCAAGAAGAAGCAACCAGCCAGTAAGTTGCGAAACGTCACTACTCATTGTGAGTACCTGGATTTTTTATGAGAACTCTAGTAATAATTCTCAGTGAAAGCTTGATGTTGAAGCAAAAATTTGTATCTTGAACCCTAAACGAACCAAGGGCTCTTTGGGGAGGGGAAGGAATGCAGAAAGAAAGAAAAAGCAACATCTTTTTCTTTGGTGCAGTTTTCAACCACTTATTTGCAAAGCTCCATTCTGATTGGTGATTAAAGTGAAGTTATCATGTACTTGACCAATCAGAGAGAATGTTAGATCGGCAGGTAGTGCTCAGGGGCTTAATACACAGCTTTTGGCTTAACCACTTACAGGCTCTGTTAACAAATCTATGCTACTACCAAAGGTGTAAAAAACTGAATTTTGTATGATTTTTTGAATAAGCAAATCACTGATTGAGCCTTTAGGGAGTACAGCTAAAATGTTTTGCTGAGCTCAGCCAAGCTTGGCTGCCTTCACTGACAGTTCAGCTTTGCCAGAGCCTTTGATACAAACAAGTGAACACAAACAGTATACAAAGTCTTCCAAGGAGCAGGATTATAAACACTGGTCGATGCCGCAACCATAATCAATTTCCTTTGTGTTCAGTAAGTAAATAATGACCCACTCATCAAATGCTCAAGTGGTCATTAAACAAGCATGTCCGGGGTCATTGTCTGCTGCACACCGACATCGCCTGGCTAATAATTATTTGGTGCAGCAGAGATACTAAAATAAATACCCAGGATCGATACACATGAATTGCTATGCATGATTTTGATATCAGGCGAAAATCTTCGGATACCGGGTAGAAAATGATGAATATCTCCCGTAAATGATTTCATCTCAAGAAACCAGATCTGGTCTCATACACTTGAAAATACGTGTTGAACAGATATGATAGTTGTTAGCTTGCGTCTTGAGAAAAGGCTGTGCGTCTTGAACTCAAAATCTGACCAAAATTCTAATTTTATATTGCGTTGGTCCTGTATGGACTACAGCGCGCAGGCTAATGCACTCACTACTCCAGTGGAGGCAGTATGACCATTGACCGCAATGTTGTATACAAGCTTACTCACACATCGAGAAATCAATTACCCCGGCTATTGTCAGTAGCCTTAGTCAGGTCACTTGGCTAATTATGCGTCTCATAAGGTCGGAGTAAAATGGCCATGCGTGGCTGTGGATTCAACCTACCATGGCGATTTCTACCATGAAGATATCGGGGCGATGACATTGGCTGCTGTCAATAGAAAGTCCATTAGATGCCAAGGGGCTTTCAATTCCTGCATGGTCATAAAATAGATAAGTTATATTTTTGGTCAATGGTGGTATCGGAGCGGTGTGTGTTAACCAGCGAAGCCCGCATCTTTTCTACAGGCTTTTACGGGTTTGGGCTAAAAGTCGGGTACCCTTTCGCTAGAATGCATTACCATGGTTACCGAAGGCAGCAAAGCTTGGCTGAGCCCAGTGAACCATTTCGGCTGTCCTCCCTTAATCAGACTGTATAATTATTGTCTCCACTTACAAATATTCATTTCCCATTGTTGTACATAGGACGAGAAGATCATTGAGGATGTGTTTGAATCGAAGTGAAGATATGCGTCTGACAGGACACAGGGAATCGAACCTGGCTCAGTACAAAGTAGGATGCGATGATACAGGGAAAATCAAGGCGCTGGACTTGACTGTCAACTCTAATTGTGGCATTCCGGATAGTGTTGCATCTGGGGTAAGACTTGGGAAGTGGGGGAGGAGGGTAGTGAGCTAGTGGTTAACATGTTGGGGGCATGGGGGCATGTGTGGTGGGGTGCATCAATGTTTGCCTGTGAACGAGAACACACACAGGACTTTTCACATTTAAAACGTGGACCTACCTGCAAAAGAGCACCGTCCTCAGTTCACAGAGATCTGCAGTAGATCGCAGTGCAAATGCATGCCAATTGCATTTTACTGATGATGTAATTTTGTGAATTGATAATACCAACCTCTGAGGTAGGTTGCTACTGTGTATCATACACAGCTCACAAAATTCCGCCATCTTGGTCCTCGATATGTCAAATAACATCATTTCAGACGTCCTTGTTTTCATAGCAATACAGTTCAATATGGGCAACTTAGTATTTGGATATATGAGGTTATGGAATCTGAGCCCTGCTACATATTGGTTGTAGCCCCTACTTTTTCTAGAAATCCTGTTTGTTTGTAGTTATAACTTTTGGCAAAACAGTAACTAAAATGATTCCAACTTTCCAAGATATTTGAATTAGGGCTAGGTTTTAGGCAGTGCTGTTAACTCTCATGCATCTAGTGTGAGACTCGTGCATTCAGGCACTTTCTCATGCTTTCACGCCAAGGTAGTAAAATCTCACATCAATGTAGTAAATCTCATGCCAAGAGCTGCCAAAGTAGTAAAATCTTATGCATCGTAAAAATAACCAATAATACTTAATAGTGTAAAAATGGTACACCAAATATCTTCATTAGGACTTTCATTTTAGACATTTTTCCACGGCTGAGGGGTACATCCCTCAGTAGAGGTACTATTACTGAACCTAGACTACTTTTTTGTACATTACAACGCATACATGTACAGCCTGTTCAGTAGTATGTCCCTCTATAACAATACATGCACTGTCCTGAGTAAAACTTAGTATCAACACGTCTGCCAATAGCCTCAGATTGAGCATGTTATGTCCCTCAGACACCCTCCTGCAAGCGCGACAGGCAGCGCTGATGCAACGAAAACACACTTTTAATAAACTTTATGATTTTAGACAATATCTCAGGCCAAGAGATTCCAAAAAGTTGACAGCCCTGTTTTAGGGTTAGGATAATGCTTAAGTTTTAGGGTCAGATTAGGGCTAGATTCTATATTAAATTATATATTAAATTATGCTGGGGTACACGATAACTCAATAAATACAGCATCTAATAGGTAAGCAATTATGCTCATCATAAAAAGCATGATCGACTCAAGAAACCATTTTCTCATTTTTTATATTTTTGTCTATTTCCGATTTTAGGCATCATATTGTGCAAATAGGCATTTGTGAATTTTAAAAAGTTCACTTTGATGCCTTATATGGTCAATATCTCAAAAAATAAGGCCAATATCAAAAAACTAAACAAACGGTTTTGGAATGGTGCTTCAAGATTAAGAAAAAACAAAACAAAAATATTTGGAAAGAGTGTTTTTTTGTTATGATGTACCGAACAAAAATTGACAAAAAATCACTTCTTTGTGATTTTCTTCATAATTTTTGTTTTTACACCAAATCTGTATTTATATTGAGATTCATTGATGTCTTGCCTTTATAAAAATGTATACTTTTATATGTCTTGCGTGAATAATTACAAAGTTATTGCACTTTTACTACATGCATGTCTGAGAGTACACAGCCACCTTAAGCCTTATTCCTAGCCCTAAACAATCATAACCTAAAACCTAACCATAACTTTAATCCTAACATTTATACCCTAACCCTGTCCTAACCCTAACAGTAACATTAACCCTAAATGCTAACCCTAACCTTATCCCTAGCCCTAATCCTAACATAAAATACCCTAAACCCTAACTTTCAATTAGCTCTTTTTGGACAAATGGCTTTTCAGACTAATGGGCTAGTTTTACAATTTCTAATATATTTAATTACGATTTTGAATTATTCAGCTGTTAGCGGAACTGCTATTCATCGTAGACAATGTGTACTCCATTGACAACATGCGAGTGAAGGGTATCATGTACAAGACCAACCTCCCAGCCATCTCACCAATGAGGGCGTTTGCTTCCATTGAAAACATGTACCTGATTGAGAGTATTGTATCTGATGTGGCTGTCAAATGTGGATTGCCACAGGTCCAGGTGAGTGTATTAACGAAAGAGCACTATATACAAATTTAAAAAGCGCAGTTATTTAGGCCTATAGCAGGATATTTTAGCAGTATTAATTTTCACAATTTTAAAAATTGCAAAAATGTTTTAAATTTCGAAAATTTTTGAGCGGTATTAAATTTTGCAACATTAAAAATGTTCTGAACACTGTGTGATAGCTTCAGACCTCTTGGCCTTTTGAGCATCTCCTCATTCAAATTTTGTGTCTTTATATTTTGTATGTTTGATTTGAATGATGTATGTATGCTTCAAACAGGTGCGAGAAACCAACATGCACACAGAAGACATACCATTGACATATTTTGGTCTACCAATCGAAGATTTTGACAATTTCCGGACCTGCTGGCAAGAATGCAAGGAGAGGAGTGAATATGTTGTACGTCGCAGGGAGGTAGACGCCTATAACAGGTAATAAGGTCATGGTCACTCCCTGGCCCCCACACTCTGTGTGTCCGCTGGGAGCTACTCCTTATTCCAGAAAAATACAGCACTAATATTTTGGGATTAAAAAAATATTATCAAGTTCTGGCAAATGAAATATAGCTCAATCCTAATCCTTTAGTTAGTCCTTACTGGCAATAAAAGAAAAAAATTCAATATTTTACTAATTTCTTGAAAAAACAGCCAAAAACATGCATTTTCGGCATATTTTCTGACAATCGAGTCACAAAAATCAAAGACTCGGAACAAGTCTAAGCATTCAAAATCTTTAGTATATGCCAAAATTTTGCTATAATTTTCACTTTTTTTTGTTATCGGTTATCAGAATGAAACATGTCTTTTCCAAAAATTAGACTGCATAAACTGAAATTAGTCTTGGTACAAGTCTTTGGGCTTGATTGTCACAGCATACGAAAAACACCCTAAACACGCATGTTTTTGGCCCTTATTTCCAAAAATTGAGTAAATATTAAAATTTGACTTTTATTGCCAGTTAGGACTAACTAAAGGATTAGGATTTAGCTATGTTTCATTTGACAAAACAGGATAATATTTTTTTAATCCCAAAAAATTAGTTCTGTATTTTTCTGGAATAGGGAGTAGACATGCTCATGCAAAAAATGCAAAATGAGGTAATTTCTGATAAAGAATTTTAAAAGAATTTTAAAAGAGGGACCCCACCTAACTATCATACATGATGGTTGGCCAAGGTCAAAATTTTTTTATGGTGTTGGTCGAAAGGGCTTTGGGTGTAGATTGTAAAAATCCACTTTGCTCGCTCATATGTTACCCGTTGCCATGGTAACGACCCGAAATGTATTTTAGGTGATTTTAGCTCATTTCAGGCTGAAAATGCTGAAATTTGCCTAATAAAGAATGGGCCATAGCTCCATTATTCGAGAAGATAGAAAAAATTTGATTAGATCCTTACAATGGACCATCTTTCTACTTTCCAACAAAAAATAAAAATTATTCATGAGGTGTTCGATTGTATCTCTTTTTGACCTGGCAACACTTAAAGTTTTGCCATTTTGAAAAAGTGGCAATTTTGACCTATTTTTGAGGTGCAAAAAACTATTGGCCATGACTCCCAGAATATTGTAATTGTGGTTGTGAACAAACCAGACCATGCCCCATTCAAAATTGATATAAATGGCTTGGGGGATTATATTAGTAAAGCGGAGTGTTGCCAGAAAATAACACATTTATTAAAAAATGCTAAATTTGACATGGAGTGTTTTTCCCCTGTATTTAAGTAATACTAAACATATTTTTTATGCTTGTGCATCATGTTATCTAACAATTTAATGTTTTTGATCAAGATATTAAATATTAAACAAATTCAATTTCTATTTTGATATTTAAAGTGTTGCCAGTATTCAAAAACTGTGTTTAGAGGTATGTTAGTCAAATAACTACATGTAGTAATTGGCACATATTTAAAAGTCTAAAACCAAATGATAAAGTATAAGCACTTGGACTATACGTTTGAATATTGACGTAGCAGGCCTTACGTCATTCAACAATAAGCTATGGCAACTGCAGTGTTGCCATAAAATAATCAAATTTGGTCACATTTTTAAGTTGGTACCCCATTGGAGCACATTTGGAAATTTGGTTGAAATCACCTCCTTTTGCACCTTTTTGGTTATATCTCAAATGTAGTTCAAGAAAAGTATATGCAAACCCATACATTTCTGGACATCTTATGCTTCAAAGATGGCCATTACATTAGTTAGCATTTGAATAATTATACAGGGTGATCGATAGGTAATATAGGTTGTAACAAAGTAATTTCACACAAGAAGTTGAATAGTATTATGCCAATCTCATCATTTCCTAGTAACTATAATTCGTTGGTTTTTTTAAAAGAAAGTACACAGTTTGCCCTTTCTAAAACTACAACATTTATGTCAATTACTTATCTGTACAATCACTATATTACAGGGTGTGCAAAAAAGCGAACATAAGCTGCATATACTAGTCTGAAAACAGAATGATTTCATATGACATGAAACTACTAAAATGATTGCTTATTTTACAGGGTGTGCCAAATTTTACCGTAGACTGAGTGAAATGCTATTCTTGAGTGGCCAAATTCCCAGCAGAAATAGTGACAGTTAAATCTACCACTTGAAATCTTATTATTGCATTGTTTATTGTATTCAAGTCAATTCCATAGATTTCATGTGTATTACAAATGAATAGAACATATAGGGCGTGTCAAAATTATTTTACTAACTAAATATAGCATGCATGTTAGGGACGACATGTTAGCAGGGCCGTGTTACCATTGGGCCAGAGGGGTCCCAAAATTGCCCTGTGTTTCTTCTCCTTAGCCCACAACAGCATGTTTGGGACCAAAATATGGCAAAATTTTGCCCACTTCGCGCATATCATACTAGCTTCACATAGCAAATTTCACCTTCATTTTGGTCTAAAATGGTCCGAAATTAAAAATTAATTTCGCGCGCAAATGTTCTAGTAAGATCGGAACAAAATATGCTTATCTTCCTCTAATTTGCAATGCTTCTGCCACTACTGTCGCGTCGATTTGATAGAAGGCACCCAATTTGTAACCCAAACTGACCTCTTGCGTGCAGCACATGCCTTCTTCACGGTGTGTTTGGGGACTCCAAATTTTAGCCAGACCAAGGTAAATTCGGCCCTGCCTTTTAGCAGCTACTTAATCTGTGCTTATTTCATTTTATCTTTTGCTTGGGGCCCTTGAACCCCGGGGCCTATGGATTTGGTCCACCATGTCCCCCGCTTTACGTCCCTGGTACAAAGCATGTCAAGTACACTTTTATATATTCTAGGATAATTGTAAGAATTACAGAGAATTATTTTTTCGTTTTTAAATTACACTATTTTTATTCCAGTTTTATTACTTCAAACATACGCTACATTGAAGAAATGCATTAACCGCATAGCTTCTTCCATGCTCGGACTAATTAGGAGTATTAAGTGACTGCTATAATTAATTTAAGTCCCTGATTAATGGAAACGGTTGTGACTCTTTTGAAGAAATTAATATTATTTTCCCCATATGCTCCCCCCCCCCCCAAATATGCTCCCCTCCCTCTGAACATATCCTGGTTACGCTACTGTATCAGCTGGACAAAGGTGGGATAGAGGGCAATGATACATTGATAATCATGTTAGTTTGTTACTCTTATTTTCTCTTATGTTCATGATATTCGCAATTTAATTCCTTTGTTTTCTTCTTTGTTGCATGATTTTGCCAGTTAGATTTTCAATAGGCCTATATTTCAAGGGTTCGATTTAGCATTAATTTTAGGCTGCAGTTTCTTGCTTATTTTATCTTCAATATTTTCTCAATATATATGCATGCCAGCGCCATCCGCACTACGGTGTTTTGATGTTTTCAGATTATTGGTTTATTCCTTTTAATATATGTTTCCTAATGTTCATTTGAACTTGTTTTTCTTCAAAGTTGAAATGTTTCTACCGTTTTGTTTTTCATTTAAGAGAAAAGAAGTGTTTAAAAGAAGTGTTTAAAATTTATTGGGAAATGTTTATATAGCATGTGCTGTGTTTCAACCAAATATACTCACATTATTTAAACATAAATATATAGAGAGCCAATAAAATACAGCGTAAAGTCGAATGATGCAAATCATGATTGGGCAATTTTGATGCTTTTCACCTTTGGACAATTCTTTGTTCAATAGAGGCATCAAAAATAAAGCTATGTGGTTATGCACCGACTAAAAAGCGGGGTCAACATTTTGTTCTGTTTGCAGTAAGCGTAGCTAAGGGTGGGGACAGGGAGAAGAGTGCCCCCCTGACGAAAATGAAAGAAAAAAAATTAAAGAGAAGTGAGAGAGCAAGAAAGAAAAGGAAAAAGAAAGAAAAGAAAAGAAACGGCGCAAGGAGCACGTTTTCACGGGTGTTTTCCACCAAAATTCACCCCTACCATGAGCATGTTAAATAACTCTTGTTAGGAGAAATAGGGCAGACAAATTCATATTATTTGTAATGTTTGCAATGCAGAAGAGCTCAGAAGTGTGTCTTTTTTCTGTTAACACAGGTCGTGAATATAGTACATTAAAACATAATACACTTTGTTTAGAATTGAATTCTCAAATTCCCAAAAATCAGGGTATAACAATGTAGTCTGTAGAAAGAAAGTACTAAATTTGCTTATTTTATGGCAACACCTGCAGTTGCCATAGCTTATTGTTGAATGAGTTGAAAGGCCTGCTACATCAATATTCAGAAGTATAATCCAAGTGATTATACTTTTATCATTTGGTTTTAGACTTTTAAATATGTGCCAATTACTAGTCATTTGACTAAAATACCTTAAAATGCAGTTTTGAATACTGGCAACACTTTAAATATCAAAATAGAAATTGAGTTTGTTTAATATTTAATATCTAAATCCAAAACATTCAATTGTGAGATAACATGATGCACAAACATAATAAATATGTTCAGTATTACTTAAATACCGGGGAAAAACACTCCCAGTCAAATTTAGCCCTTTTCAACAAATGTGTTATTTTCTGGCAACACTACGCTTTACTGATATAAACCCCCAAGCAATTTATATCAATTTTGAATGGGGCATGGTCTGGTTTGTTCACAACCACAATTACAATATTCTGGGAGTCATGGCCAATAGTTTTTTTGCACCTCAAAAATAGGTCAAAATTGCCACTTTTTCAAAATGGCAAAACTTTAAGTGTTGCCAGGTCAAAAAGAGATACAATCGAACACCTCATGAATAATTTTTATTTTTTGTTGGAAAGTAGAAAGATGGTCCATTGTAAGGATCTAATCAAATTTTTTCTATCTTCTCGAATAATGGAGCTATGGCCCATTCTTTATTAGGCAAATTTCAGCATTTTCAGCCTGAAATGAGCTAAAATCACCTAAAATACATTTCGGGTCGTTACCATGGCAACGGGTAACATATGAGCGAGCAAAGTGGATTTTTACAATCTACACCCAAAGCCCTTTCGACCAACACCATAAAAAAATTTTGACCTTGGCCAACCATGTATGATAGTTAGGTGGGGAAAATGCAAAATGTGACACAATATGGTCCATGGGGGCCAAAGGCAACAAATTTGAAACTGAGATAAAAATATGGAGTAAAAATAATAAAATACATATCAAAAAACTTCCCAACTTTAAAACCAAGTATGCTAGACCTTTGGTGTTTGCAGTTAATGATAGCCTATTGTATGTTTAATGTAATAATTACAGTAACTTAATTTTCAAAAATGCTTCATTTGACCCCCATGGGCCAGATCTATAGTTTTATAGTTTACCAAATTGTTTTATTCTATTATGTTCTATATTGTCCAAAAATGTAATAATCTGAATGTGCACAAATTTGAGGGTGTTCTGCAGCGGCAAATCACTGACTATTTTTAATTCAACGTGCAATTTTCTTTCCTTTGCAGTCAGAATCGTTGGAGGAAGAGAGGTCTTGCAATCCATCCACTCAAATTCAATACCGGAGCCTATCCAATCCATTTCCACCAGGTAGGAAGAAGCTTATCTTTTGATGGAAATTTTCTGCTGTCATTCACTCTAGCTGCTAAATATTTGAGCCAATCCAATATTGCACAGGTCTGCCATCTTGCTTCCAAAACAAGGTTCTGTGTGCAAACACATGTGCAAAAGTGCATGTTTCTTTTTTGTGTTTTAATTTTGCACGCACATTTAATAAGGCACCAAAGTCGTTTTCTCATGGCATTTATATATAGTGATTAATGATTGCCGGGATGAATGTGTTTGAAAGACATACTTGAACAATGTACACACTATGCACAATGTATCTTATTTTGAGATGTCCAACTACGCGAAGAGTCAATTGTAGTCAATTAAATAACTTAGATCAGTCAGGTATGCATGCATACATGTAGGTGAAACATATAGCTCATTTCAAATTCTCCCAGACAAAACATTTTATTGCAAATCTTTCAAGCAGAGTACTTGTGCAATAAGGTATGCCACTCCTTTCTGACCCTGGGTTTCTGACACTTAATTCTGTTGAGAACAGTGCATCATACACAGAATAAAGCCAAGTTGGATGGTGTATCTGATTGTGCATTGAAATCCATAGCCCTGTGTGGAAGACATGACCTTAATCTTCCACACAGGGGGTGTATATTTCAAATAGAGTCAGTCATTCAGGTAACCCTATTTGATAATCCACACTCCCTCTGTGGAATATTAATGTCAAGTCTTCCATAGGGGTGTATGGATTTCAACTGGAATTGCCCATTGTTGAGTGTATTTATGCATTATTCAGCTCTATTGTTCTTAAGTTTCAAAACAATCAAAGTATATATGTGAATACATATAGTATGTGTTTTCTTATCACACAAATTTAGGCTTCTGCCCTTGTGAACGCATACATAGATGGATCCATTCTAATCCACATTGGTGGTGCAGAGTGTGGTCAGGGGAATACATGAACATGTGTTTGTTTTCTTATTACCCATATTTAGGCTGGTGCCCTAGTGAATGCATACATAGATGGATCCATTCTGATCCACATCGGTGGTGCAGAGTGTGGTCAGGGTCTCTTCACTAAGATGATACAGATAGCCAGTCGTGTGCTGGGAGTGTCGGTAGATCACATTCACATTAAGGAGACCAACACAGACATCACACCAAATCCAACGGATACAGCGGCTAGCAGTACTAGTGATATATTTGGAATGGCAGTGAAGGTAAGGCTAAAGCTTACTAGACAGTAGGCTTCAATATAAAATGTCCCAAGTTTTGAGATATTTTCTAAAAGATATCTTAAGAACCTCTGAACCAATACTAGGCTTGTCTGTACTCATTTTAGTGCATTTTTTTGCTGATTCCAAATATAGAAATGCAAATTTAAGTTTCTGAAATATTTGAATTTTTAAAACAAATTTGAAACTTGTCATCTGCAGTTGACACCTGCATGGGATAGTTACGACAAATGTTCCCAACAAGTAGTTGTTGTGATCCCATTGGGGTACGTTATGAGCTCAACACCAGAAATTTTAAGAAGAATAAAATGCTTTATAGTTCATCAGCTGAAAATACATAAAGCAAATAAGGTCATCAGTGACCTTTGCCACTTGAATATGTGCTTAATTAAAGTCGTCATAATGTATATAATTATGATCTTTTAAATGATTTTTTTTTCAAACCTGTTATTTTGGCATATTTGTAATATTTATTACGCACATCTAATTGGAATCAGCTTAATTTGTTGTGTTGTAGCTATAGGACAATGGAAGAAATTTTAAGTCATGTCTTAAAACGACATTCAAAAATCCCCCATATAGCTCTACAGTTAAGGTATCTGGAATGAGCGTTTCAACAGTATTTTTTGTGGGACATGAGAGCACATCAGACATATCGAATTGCATTCTGAATACGAAGAATGTCTGATATCAAATAATTTTCATTTTTGAAATTCACGATATAATACAAATTTTATGACAAATTATTAAAATTTGATATTTTTCACATTTTGATATATAACAGTCCTCGAAGTAAATTTTATAAATCTAATGATATATTCTTAAAGTGTATGTGGCTGGGAGGAAAAGCTGACGATCAATTGAAAATTTTGACCCTTCATATTGAAGACCTAAAAGACCTAATTTTTTTTGGTGTTTTGGGAAAAAAATCCATATCTTCAATACGAAAGGTCAAAATTTTCAATTAATCGTCGACTTTTCATCCCACCTACATACACTTTAAGTATAAATCATCAGATTTATAAAGTTTACTTCAAGTACTGTTAAATATCAAAAATATCATTTTTAATCATTTGCCATAAAATGTGTATTACATTGTGAATTTCAAAAAAAATCTAAATTATTTGATATCAGAAGGACATTCTTCGTATTCAGAATGCAATCGATATGTCTGATGTGCTCTAATGTCCCACAATAAATACTGTCCAAACGCTCATACCCCATCCCTTAAGTGGCTATTTAAAAATGGCTTTAATGGAACAAAACACAGTAGTTTTGACTTGGGGGTTATGTGAGGTGTGACATTCAAGAAATAAGGTTACATTCTAAAGAGAAAATAAAATGACATAGACTGTAGCTTAGCATTTACTTCTCCTTGCATAAAATAAAATAAAAACCTTGCTTACAAACACACCCCAACATCAGTCAATACACAATATTTTGTCTTTTGTTTTTTAATTTATTTACTCTCATCAGGAGTAATTAATCTTACAAAAGATTCAATATGTATGGTTTTTTTTACAGGAAGCTTGCAAGATTTTGATAGAAAGACTCAAGCCTTACAAGGATGCTAAACCAGAGGGGACTTTCGCAGATTGGGTAAGCATATATACACAAGCTACCTTGTTTTACAGGGATTCTGCAAAAGGGATGAATCGCTGTAATGCATCCCTGTAAATGCATATCACTTGTTGAGAAAGAAATTGGACGTGATAATTATAATGCACATGCGCTGAGTCCCATAAACGAAAGGGCCTTCATTAGGAGGCGGACCCCTTCCCTCCCTCTCTGAAACACAAGTGTGTAATGTTGAAAATTCCAACCCGAAAGATCAACTTTTAACTACTTTTTTACAAACATAATCCGGCTTACAACCCCTCCTAACAAAAGGTCTTTCATTTATAAGATGTCATCAAACTTTTGGCTTGTTCCCTAACAAGTATTAGATATTTCCACCCTGAACATGATTATCAGAATATTATTGTTTGTTTGTTTGTTTGTAGACCTCAGCAGCTCATTTGGATCGAGTCAATCTATCAGCTACAGGATTTTACAAGTAAGTAAGCATGTATAATGGAGGTTATCCACTTTACTCATGTGTGACTTCTAACAAAAGGCGCTGATTCCCATAGTATTCCTCATTCAAACCAATTCAATACACAACCTCAGAGTTACCTGGATGACTTTGGCGGGGTATTTTGAAGCAGTCATGGTTGCACATGCATGCATGACTTTTGAAAGTCCTAAACAAGGTATAGCAGTCGCTGATAGGATATGCAACTTATAGAACACAGAAAACCTCTATACTTTGATCGATTGACCCTGGTAGGAATCCCAGCACTGATACAACATGGCGCCTGGCTTGCCTTGCACAATGAGAAAGGAGCCTACATGTTTGGGTATAAGGCAATATTCTTGAAATGCAAACATAAATCATCAAAAAACATTATTTTAAGAATTATTTTTTATCAAAATCAAGGAACTGAAAGTGTTCAGTTTACACATTCCATGGAAATGTTTAATTTGTTTGTTCTAGCATTCTTCATTTCCACAAAATTATAGTTTGTCCTATGTAAATGATTCTCAATGCTATATACAGATATTATGTTCCAAAAATCCTAAACAAATTACACAATTTGACATAACTTTAGAAAATATTGGGATGATTTTTTGGTTTTTGAAGGGCAATATAAGGAAATAATAAAAAATCCAACATTGTGCCCTCGGCGCAGCTCGCATAATCCAAGGCCATAAAATATAATCCAATAACAACAACCATCAATAAGCAGTTTCCCATCCCTTCATACATTGTCCCTGATAGCAGTTATCTAATCTCTTACACAGAACTCCAGGTCTTGATTGGAGCTGGGAAACCAAGACTGGCCGTCCATACCCATATTCCACCTATGGTGTAGCATGTAGCGAGGTAGAGATTGACTGCCTCACCGGAGCTCATCATTTGATACAAACGGACATCGTCATGGATATTGGCAGGAGTATAAACCCAGCTATTGATATTGGACAGGTAAGCAATTATAGACGTCTGTTTAATCCACTAATAAGCACTACCTGCCGATCTAACATTGCCTCTGATTGGTCAATTACATGATATCTTCATTTTAATCACCAATCAGAATCGAGCTATGCAAATAATTCACCCCAATTGTTTTGTGTGGTGAAATTATTCTAACAATGTTGCTGATTGGTACAATTGATAATGAAAACTTAGTATTGACCAATAGGCAGGTAGTTCTCATGGAGTTAATAAGAGCAAAGTGTCTGAATAAGGAATCCTTATTTAGACAATTTTTCCAGATGGTAATAGCATTGAAGATTTCATATCTCTTGTAACCACTTGAAAACCTTTCATTACTCGTTGACTGCCGATAAAACGCCCAATAAAGACTTAGTCACCGGACCGCGCCGGCCAGTTAAAGTACATGCCCTATCACACCACTCCACACCATACATAAATTCTCCCAGTCACATTTCCCAAATATGAAATTAAAAAAAGTCAAATTTTAATTTACTTCTTTTAAAGTTTGGCACAGGCGGGGTTCGAACTCACGGCGCAACGCTTAGTACTCATGAGCCTAGCGCCTTAGACCACTCGTCCACTTGTCTTGTTGTTATTCATTTGAAACTTATTTAAAAATATAATCGCTACCACGTGACAAGCAAAGACAGAAAACGTATTATATTTTGGAATTTTATCATTAATGTGTATTATAATAGAGCTACCATTATTTATATTGTTGAATTCTCAAGCGCATCAGTTCGAATTGGGTTTTTATTCCTAAAGCCCGATACTGACTCCACCTGTACATTTTAATTTCATCGCGGGATGCTGAGATGTTTGAAAAGCATCGCAGCATCGCATACCGCTGCGAAGTGGAGTCCCGTAGGACCTAGTTTCATGCCCATATGGCAGTTTTTAGTCATTTGACCTCAAATGACCCCTTGGAGGGGGCCCGGGGTCGGATGACTTAACGAACATAAACTTATTCTTGCCAGGACAGAACTACACCCACCCACGAGTTTGAGCCCGTGAGGACCTCGACGGCCTCACATTAGCAGTCACAGACAAAACCTAAATCTATACAGAATATATCCATTACTCGTCTCGAAAGAGCTCAAAATAAATAACTTAGAAAATTTTCTTGATGTCCTTTAACATGTTTCCATAGTTAACCATCGTTAGCCATGGATATCTATGCTGTAGAACTGACCGGTGACTAAGTCCGATTTATTGGGACGTTTATCGACCATCAACGAGTAATGGTTACACACTTACACAAGGAATTAACTGTCAAAATAAGTGTCATAATAAGAGTCTGTATAAGGGTCTGAATTGATAGGACAGAGGCATATATTCCCCCATTCATCTTGGATTCCTTATTCAGACACTTTGCTCTTAGTCAGATATTTGGATTTACTAATGCCCATATTTCGAAATGCCCATATAATTGAGTTTTTCTAGTTGAGATCCATGATACACCTCCTATGGAAGACATGAACATAGTATCCCACAGTCCCACACATACATACATGGAATGTGGAATTCAAATAGAGGTACCCATCCAGGTAACCCTATTTGAAATCTACACTTCCTGTATGGGAGATTAAGGCCATGTCTATAGGAGATGTATGGATTTCAATAGCCAATTATACTATAATTTGGTTCACCCTAAGTTCGGTAGTGAAGTACATGCGTATATCGCTTGCCGCAGAATCGAATCACGCGCGTAAAGTTAAACGTGCTGAGTGTACATACACACATGCAGGGGCGGTTTGTCGGCATGCTTGCGGCAACAGATCAAGAGAACAGTGTAGCATGAACTTTTGGCTCCAAATAACTGCAATGATATGTTGATAGTATGTTATGGGAGGCCTAAACATTAAGCCAAAGTTGTCACGTAAGGCCAAAAAAATAACATGTTTGTTTCCTGTAGCAGGTCTAAAAAGTCAAATGCAAAATGTGTTTTTTGTTTTTATTTTTTTATCCGTGTCTGTGAAATGAAAATCCTGCAATTGTAATTTACAGTGTGTTTCTCTGACACCCCCCCTCCCACCCCCACACACAAAATCATGGGCCCTGTTTCTTCATATTCAAGAATATTCATGATCCCCTTTCAACCGGACCAAAAAGATGACATTACAACATAGGAAACTATTATAAAAACCATTGTTAAGCAATACAAAAAACTTTAAAATACCCATTGATCAAAGAAGTCATATAAATGAACTCGTTTCATCCGGGAGGGTTAAAATTATGTCTCATGCTTTTAAAAACATGATGTTATTTTGACCAACTTCAGGCTTCATTACAGACAGGGATCAGCTGCGTATTAAAATAGTTGTGTTTATAGGGCTTCATTGATCATTTGGTTTGTTCCCTAAATTAGAATGTACAATATGATTGACTGATCAGTTCATTATTCATTCATCTTGAATACAGATTGAGGGCGCTTTCATGATGGGCTACGGCTACTTTACCTTTGAAGAGCTGCAGTGGTCAGATGCTGGGAAACTAATCACTGATGGGACGTACAACTACAAGATACCGTGCGTGATGGATGTACCAGAGAAATTTAATGTGACGCTTTTACGTAACAGTCGGAATCTCAGAGCTGTCTATTCATCCAAAGTAAGTTAAATATTGAGCTATTCCAGTTGAAATTCATACCCCCAATGGAATACATGACCTTAATATCCCACACAGGGGGTGTAGAGTTCAAAGGGATTTGCCATTCAGGTAACCCCATTTGAAATTCACACTCCCTGTGTGGAAGATTAAGGGTATGTCTTCTATAGGGAGTGTATGGATTAATTCAACAGGTAAAGACCACTACAATGGGTTTTGATTGCTGAAATTCACACATGTCATATTATCTTTTGCATGGTTGTGAGGGTGACATTTATTCTTCCAGTTATTTTTTAGGGATTTACTGGAATATAAAAGTGCTATGCAGCCACGTTACATTAATTAAAACATTGAAATGAAGATGAGACGGATTGAATCACAGCAAAATTGTATTAGCTTTCAAGAGTTGTAACAGTGGTGTAGCCATGATTTTTTACGAAAGGGGAAGGGGGCCAAGCAACTTTAAAGGGAAATGTTGACGAAAATGAGCAAAATATCATGGCTGCCTGCATCCCACAGGGAGGGGGCAGGCAAGATGTTCCATGGAGGGGTGGAGAGAGGCAGCCCCCCCTCCTCGGCTATACCACTGAGTTGCAAATAACTGTATGGGTGTTATATATTTCTATTTTCTCGAACATTTCTCAAATATTGTCTCCAATGGAAAATGCCCAGTTTAATTACATGACCTAGCCACGAAATGCATGTAAAGTTTCAAGTTTGCAGTATTGAAACCCAGGACATCTCAAAACTACCAACTTGCGACTTTACGCTCATTTCGTGGTAGCAGTGAACATGTGATGTGATCAAGCTAAATGAGTCTGATGATGTCGATCAATATCAAAATTCAGGTTTCAATTTCATTACATGAGCTCAGTATTCTCAGAACTTTTATTTCGCTGAAAACCCATCATTATATGACTTAGGCAGTCAAGTTAGCTTGGCAGTCAAGTTAGTTCAATCGATAAGGCGTTCGACTATGGTGCGAGAGGTTGCCTGTTCGAACCCCCCCCCCCCCGCCGTGTTAAGTACACTCTTGTGTAAAAAATTAAGTTAGCTTGAAATTTCCTTGGACAAGGAACTTACCACTAATTTTCTAGTTGTAACCAGTACGAAACTCGGGGAGGTGATCCTGGCTGCAAAGGTATATTATGGAATGTCTAGGGTGTGCGCTTCTTAGCTGCAAGTGTTGTTGTTTAATGGTTTATTGAATGATGTGGGGCCGTAGTGGCCAGCGACAACCTGTAGAGTGTGCTGAAGCTTGTGGATCAACATCTAGAAGTTGTGCCTGTGTATAGCGCACTATAAATCACTGCACTTTTTAGGGTTCCAGAATTATTGGCTATGTATCAAAATCAGTATTCCCGACATCTGACTCGTTTTGTTTGATCACACATGCTTTCCTATCACCTATCATATCCATGCATCAGTGCCTTGATTTTCCTGTAATTTATTTTCAACCATTTATTTTTTCACCAGGGCCTGGGTGAGCCTGCAGTGTGCCTTGCCAATACAGTGTTCTTTGCAATCAAAGATGCCATTCAATCGGCTCGCAACGACGCAGGCCTGATGGGTACATTCGACATGGACACACCAGCGACACCGGAGAAGATCCGACTAGCGTGTGGTGACAGCGTGATAGACTTTGCCAACAAAACAATATAAACTCAGACTAGGGAAGACAAAATATGCATAGTGGTGACGGTGTGATAGGCTTTGCCAACAATACAATATAATGTTCATGAAGTTCATCTGTGCTGGTATAAATCACCCCCCCCCCATCTCTAAATAGAGGGACAAAATCTACCAACATTTGCAATGTGCTTCTTCATTTTGGCTTGTGTCATCCCAAGATTAAGCTCAATTTTGCCCTTTTTAGCATTAAAATGGCAAAATGTGACATGCTCCACACACATTTGTCCCAGTAAATGCAACGAGCTGCCCAGCCAGTTTGTTCCCTTGGAAATTTTGCCCTGTATGCCACACACAACATCGTGGTTTGTTTTTCTTTGTATCGATACGGAGTGTAAATTTAGACTTCATTAATTCATTACAACTGTCTTCCCAAAGCGATTCAGAAAAAGATGTTTGTACTTCCAGCGATGTTTGAGTTACCTGCAAAGAAGTCAAAGTTCAGCAGGATTCATTTGCCATTAGTCATTTATCCTACTTATCTTATCTTACATAATTATTATCATATTATCATTTATCTTATCTTACATTAGTCATTTATCTTATGGGTAGTCATTTATCTTACTTATAAGTTGCTTTACATCACAAATAGTGTAAACTATTCCTGTTTTCTGAATCCAAATTTAAAATTAAGCATACCTAAATTGGGAAAAACTAAGGTGAAAGTGAAGGTTTACCCAATTTACAACAAAAAAGGTATTATTATACAAATACAACATGTTTTGAGGGGAAGTAGTCAAAACTACTGGTCCTGAGGTGTTGGATGATTTGACTACTTCCCGACGCATCAGCGGAAGGAAGTAGGCAAATCATCCAACCCCGAGGGGCCAGTAGATTTGAATACTTCCGCAAAAGGGAACATGTTGTATTTGTTTTACTATACCTCATAAATATTTTCACTATCACGGTAAAATCGTAAACAAAAGTCAAAATAGGCTACACACCAGTCAACGTGCGGCCGGCATGGTATTAAATAAGCTTAATATTTCGCTTACCTGATTTTATTGGAGGATTTCTGTTCAATCACTCTACATTTTGACCTATATTATTCGAATGTTCTTTTTAACATTCCATAAATAACAATTTGTTTCATAAAACGTCAAATTCGCGTGTTATTATCCATCGGTAATCTCGGCAAAATAACTGCAGCAGCCGCCATTTTCACGATAAGCGCATCTGCAGAATCGCGTTTGTGTAGCATAATGCTACGTCTGAAGGAACGGTGACGCGCGGGGTCGAGACACCGTGTGGTAGTAGGGTGCGGAAGTTTTACTACTTCCCCACGAGTAGCGTAATCCCACAGGCGCGGGAAGTAGTCAAAATACCGCACTCGGACGCTGGCGTTATTAACCAATAAGATGTCTGGATTACCTAATAAATATTTATGAGGTATAGTAAAACAGGTTTCTCTTTTACGTAAACATTATTAATTTTTGAATACTGGCATAATTTTGTTGTTGATCCAAACAATACTTTTGTTTGAAATTGCCCAATTTAGACCCCAAGCTTTTATCAACATAAATAATCACAGTCAAGTTTAGTGTTGAGAAAGTTGCCACAAACATGACAAAAATAATGAACTTTACACCTTTTTAATATGCAAAGTTTTGATAGTACTCAAATATTATTTTTTAATAATTCATGTTTTTGAAATATTTAATCGTGATCATGATATAAATCAAATATATTTTCTAATACAATTAATTTTGTAATCAAATCATGCATTGCATATATAACTCATGTAGTTGTAAATATTAGAAGTCGAGATAGCTCTGTTGATCAGATGCTTGACTCTGGTGCCTGGCTACCCAGCAAACACAAAATGTTTTAAAACTTTTTAAACAGGTTATATTTTGGGTTGTGGTTTTGGTAAACGCATTTTAATAACAGTAAATGACATGTTTTACATGTATAAAGGTTGTGAAAACTTTAAAATGTTTAATAAATTATGAAAACTCGCAACAACATTTTAAAAATGTTGTCAAAATGTTATTGTAAAATATTTTTTGCAAACATATTGAGTATAGAATTGCAAATTCATTATGCAGTGGTAATAAGAGAAGAAAAATTACAAATTAAGACTTCCAACACTTCATGTATTTCGCATAATGGGAGCACTTGCAGGGAACATCCTCATTGTCAGCCCATGTTAAGCGCTCCCAGTAAGCGAAGTAAACAAGTAGTGCTGAAAGCAAATTTTAAATTATTCCCATATATATATATATTTGAGATGTGCTTATTTTGACCTATAATGACCAAAATCAGAATGTGAAACATGTGAATGATACTTGTAATGAGTAATAAAATAGAAGTATTTCAATCAAAAGTTGATGGACTATGACTAATTTCTTTTGAATTGCACTCAACTGCCAGTTCATATTAAAAGGGAGAAAACCACTTTTCTACCAAGAAGAGGGAAAAAATAGGAAATTTGTTGCCGGTAGACTTGGAGCAAAATTCTTGCTTAATATCGTAAGTTATATCATAGAGGTGTCACTCTCCATGTTTTGAAGACTTCACAAATTACAGCCATTACAAATATGCCTATAGCTTCAGAACTATTAATCGTTATTCACAACATTTTAACATATGTTAAGGTAGTTCATGTATGTGCATTTTGATACCCCCTTGGCCCAATGTCATTCAATATTAATAACAGTAGTATTTTTGTACATATAACCACAACCATAAACTTACTTACTTTTACTCCATCGACTCTTGCTGTCAGGCATCAATGATGGCCCGCCATATTAACCTCCTGTCCTGCATGCTGGTCTCAATTTCTGCCACTCTATATCCTGTGTCTACTTGAAGCAGGTCCACAAAGATCTTCTTGGGATGTCTTTTTGTTCTTTTTCCTTGTGTGGGTTTCCAAGTGACCAGATCAGATATATTCCTCCCTTTGGCTCTACAGTGTCCTGCAAACCGTAGCCGTCTTATGCTGATTTTCGAGGTTACAGGTGGAATGTCCCCCCAAAATGTCCCCATACAATTCCTTATTGGTCATATGCATTTTCCAGCTCACATTTAGTGCTGATCTTAACATTCTTGTATAGCAGCCATCCATTGCTCTGCCAATTTTCTTGGTGATGTCCAGGTTTCACCACCATACAGCAGGATGCTTTCAACAGTGGTTTGGAACAGGTGCATAAAAGTTGCAGGAAATTGTTTTGATTTGAATTCAGCACAAAGGTAATGGGACAATTATACTTGCCTGAGAGCATTGACCGCTGTAAGTGTATTCAGGTTTTTTCTTTAAATAAAATACTGCTAATTAGGCGAATGGGGTATCAAAATGCATGCAACATATTAAGTTAATCATCTTTCTCTTAGTTAAATGCTGTGAGCTATTTGCAATAGAAGTAGTCACGTAACAGGATTAATTACCATAGCGATAAGTGAAAAAGTTTTTTGAATGTATTACCCAGCACTATAAATAGGTTGCACTCATCACCTATCGTGTCTGTATATGTGTGCAATCATTAATTGAATACAGGACCATTCTTTTTACAAAGACCTTGATCGTACAGATGCAAGTGAAACGTATATGGACTCTGCATAATGTGAAATTTCCATAGAATTAGGATCCAGGTCTTTATGTCTATTCTTTGATAATCAGTGGTGCAATGCAGAGTTGACGTAGCAATACATTCAAAAATTGTTTTCACCTATCGCTATGGTAATTAATCCCGTTACATCACTACTTCTACGGTGAATAGGCATATACCGTAAAAACTCAATAATTAGCATATGTGCTTACTATCGAGCGCTTTTAAAACATGCAAACATGAAGTGCCCCATCCGCATAAACCTGCAAATTTGTGTCTCAACCCCATTAGCTCAGTTGGTAAAGTGCCAGACTTTGGTACAATTTCATGTTTTCAAAAACGCTCAATAGTAAGCACATATGCTAACTATCAAGTTTTTACAGTATGCAATGGCTCTGTTACTAGTTGTGAAGTCTTTTATGCCACCTCATTGCCATTGTGTTGAGGTATACATACCCTGTCACCAAGGTCTCTTGGCAGATGTGAATACTTAAAAAGAGGTTAAAAGACAACTCCTGAGGTGTCACATATTTACATGGAATTAGGATTGTTATGTCCCGGTGTCATGTCAGTGTAACTAATGGCATCTCTACGTAGTCGTTGCCAAAGTTTTATACATGTACAGGGGATAGTTATACACATAAAAATAAGGATTCTGATAATATATAGATGAGTTGACTTGTGAAGTCATCACAATTCCCATCGTTCCTTACCTGGCAGTATGCGCGCACATCATATTTTGTTCAGGGCCTGTGCTTTTAAACTCCTGCCACATCACAATAAGGCTGTTGATCAGTGTAGTGGTTGTATGCAGTTTGCTCAAGCATATCAATATACCAGTCCCTTGCCTTTGCTGATAAACATTCAGGTCAATTCATCTATAGATTGATCTATTTACGACTTATTGGTGAAAAGGTCAAAGGGCAACATTTGGGCTCCACACAGATCAAAACAGACAATTTCCACCAATTTGATGAAAATGTTCTCAAATTGTTTGTCTTAATATGTCTTAGCAATTCAAAAAAATGAAGAGTATTTTGCACCATGCAAGACATTTTCTACACAGCAAAATAGGTCACAATCAATAAGACTATGGGTAATGACTTATTTCGCTGTGTAACCTAGGTAACAAAATGTCCTACATAGTACAAACTATTCTTTTTTGGATTGTTATAACAAGACAATTTGAAATCAATAAGACTAAATGGGTATACTGACTTATTTCGCTGTGTAACCTAGGTAACAAAATGTCCTACATAGTACAAACTATTCTTTTTTGGATTGTTATAACAAGACAATTTGAAACCATTTTCATCAAGATTGGAGGAAATTCTGTTTTGACCCAAATGTTGACCTTTGACCTTTTCGCTAATAACCCCAGACTGATAAGTTGTAGCTTGGTTAATCTATATTTTCCCCATAACCAGAATAATACTTTATTTTGAATTTTGACCCATGTAAACTTTGACACTGGAATGCTAAAGGTTGCAAAATGTGCACCCCAGAATCTTATTCTATACACCTCAAGATGTTAATATGAAAGCAAAAAACATTAGTCATACCTAATTTTACACTCACAATCCAACTAATAGAACATTGAACAAATTTGGCAAGTTCAGGTGACACATTTGATTCTTTTGTTAGAAGCCGATTAATGAAAACACGGATTGCCTCTCTGAATATCCTAGTGTTTACCTTTTTAATGACACAATGGCATAATTTAGAATTAGGCCAAAAAAATTATTGTTGCCCTCAATCAACCGACCCTAAATCCTGAAAAATCAGGGTCGCCTTTTTTTTTGAATGATTTTTACGGATTTGTTCAAAAATCAATGTTTTTCACTTACAATTAATATTTTATTGAAAGACTAGTCTTAAATTGATTATCTAACATATGTCTAACAAGTATCCAGAAGTCAAATTTGACAAATGTCCCCTAATTGAAGAAGCATTATATTTAATATTTGAGGGGATTTTTAAAAACTGAAGGTTAAAAAAACAACTGAAGGTTTAAAAAAAAACTTTCCCATTTTTCCCACTTGAGGGCAACACAACAAAATTTGTTTGGCCTTATGAACATGTACATGTGGCATTATACCATTGAAGGCTTAAGCTGTTACTAAATATCAGAACATGCAAATTGTACAGGACGTAGTCAACTGACACTGAAACTGTTCTGTTTGGTATAATGCTTTAATATGAATATTGTTTTCCTCTGACAACATTACATAATTTAGCAATATTTTTATTCAAATTTGCTGGAATAATAAGTATTAAGAATAATTAACTACTAGGGTAAATTATAAATTGATCTTACATATTCAAGTACTGATGATTATGAATTTGGAACTTATTAACCAAATTTTATGTATTGGTGATAGCATCTTACAATGACACATGTCTTCGACCCAGTACCACTAGACCACCGCGTGCTGCCATATCACCTAGGTTTCATTATCATTGAGGTATAGGACTTTTTATTTTTTTGGAGAAGAGCAGGTAGGGCAACTACTTGATTATATTTCTACATGTTCATACTACATACTCTGAAAATTTTAGAAAATTCATGCAGGCGGTTTTTTTAAAATCACATTTTGTTCCTAAAATGGGGCTTATAGCGCCCTCAACGGGCACTCTCTCGAGTCACAATTTCCGTACCCGTACTCGTACCCGTGGCTTTGGACCCGTACCCGTACTCATGCCCTATTTTGACTTCGGACCCGTACCCGTACTCCTGGTCTGGGACCCGTACCCATGGCCTGGGACCCGTACCTGTACCCGTACTCATAGCATCATGTACCCGTACTCATGGTCAGGGACCCATACCCGTACCCATGGGTACGTGTACCATAGAGTACATGGTTACACAAATGCAGGAAAGTGAGAATAGAATACTTTCACTTCACTTCACTTGTATGCTGCACCCATGTAGAACTAGTGTGACTGGTGTGAGATTTTCCGCCAGCCACATGAGCTAGCTCACAGTAGCTAGTGTACTTCTTGTGCCAGGCCTGGGCTAGTAGTGCATCTGAGACAAATGAATAGAGGTCCTTACCATACAGAAATTTGTATAAGAGATTTAAAGGAGTTTTAAAATATTAATAAAACATGGATGTGCAGATGTCCAGATGTGCATAAATAATGATAATAATTATAATGATTAATATAAGCTAATCAGTGCTAATGGATAATCTGTTGGATGTGTATTGTGCAGATTTGCATGAATGTACTTGGAAAATTGACAATTATTTTAATTCCAATTGATGTTTTTCCATATTGTACATGGATTGATTGGATTGGAATCGGACTGGGTCGACTTTGAGTCCTATTTTTTAAACGAGCTGAGCTGAGCCTTTTAATGTTCAATTCCGAGCCGAGTCCCAGGCATGAGAATTTTCAGTTTAAAAACTGAATTCAGTTTTTTTTATAGTTAAAATTTCCAACTTTATTTAATTTCAGCCCGCTTTTTGGTACTTTTTGCCCAATTTCACGCGCATTTTCAGTTTTTTCAGTTTTTTTTAGGAAAGTGCAGTCTCATGCCTGGAGTCCGAGTCCAGCAAAAAGTGGACTTGAGTCCGAGTCCAGACTCGAAAGCTACATCACTGTTAAAAAATACTAAAGTATGTTGAAATTAGTATTGCACAGTCTGGTTGTCCATACATAGACATAGTTTTTTCACTTGCATCCCAAAATATGCCACATTTAGGCTAGATTCACCATGACCATCAATATTTAATCTCTTTTTGTACTTGTTTATGTTTAATTAATTTGTTTATACTCATACCCATAATTGGACCCATACAAGTCCAAATTCCATACCCGTACCCATGGCCCGTACCCGTACCCATACTGGGACCCGTACCCGTACTCGAGTCCCAATTTCTGTACCCGTACTCCTACCTGTGGCTTTGGACCCGTACTCATACCCAATTTTGACTTTGGACCCGTACCCATACTCATGGACTGGCACCCGTACCCGTACCCATGACCTGGGACCCGTACCCGTACCCATGGCTTGGGACCCATACCCGTACCCATGACCTGGGACCCGTACCCGTGGCTTGGGACCCGTACCCGTACTCGTACTCATGGTCCGGGACCCGTACCCGTACTCATGTCGGGTCCCAATACTACAAGTCTGGACTATAAAGTTATATTCTGATGAACACTATATAATACTACATGTATAATGAAGACTTTATATTATAGATATATGCAAACAGGTATAAACATGGTATTTGAAATATATAGGCCTATGGGTTAAAAAAATCACATGTAGAGAGATATCAACATAGCATTGTAACAGTCATACCAAACCAGCAGTTCTAGTCATTGAGAGCCAATTCACTGGGAATTAGCCGATTATACTTTGATCAGCTCGCAATTGGCGGGCCTTATAACATCGCGGATTAATATCAATATATTTTATTTCGAAAATTGTCTTGTGACATCTCGCCAGAAGTATCACAAATTATTAATTCAAGCTCTATACTTTGTCTACTTTATTTAACATGCTCAAGATGGACCAGTCAGATCAACTATATCACTTTAAACGTGGGTCTACTTTTCGGCGTATTGGTAAAGGCCTAACAATTCCGCCGATTACGAGCTGATCAAAGTATAGTCCGTGGGTCATTAGTTGAAAATGGTTAAAGTTAAGATTTAGGGCATTTTTAGGTTTAGGGTTAAGGTTAGTGTTATCATTAGCGATAGGGTTAATTGAAGGAATTAAGAGTCAGGGTTAAGCTAGCTTCAGACTCCGAGTATTGTACGTACAATATTGTATGCAACATATCTACGTTATTTTATCTATTGCCATTCTATTTCCAGTAATGTTTAAGTTCTAACGAATGTTTGATGACGAAAAATCGATAATATGTTACATGTAATATCTAGTAGATATATATTATCGATTTTACGTCATCAAACATTCGTTAGAACTTAAACATTACTGGAAATAGAATGGCAATAGATTAAACAACGTAGATATGTTGCATACAATATTGTACGTACAATAAAAAGTCTGAATACTGCTTTAGGGTTACGATAAGGGCTTAAGTAATAGGTTAATGTATGGATTATAGTTTATAATACTTTATTGTATTTTCAGACTAATGACCCTTCAGAATATCGATCAGTAACTAATTGAATGGTGATCAAATGCTTGTATTGACCATGTTGACTGTACATTGCACAATGTGCATACACTACCAGCAATTGTTGGTTGTTATTTGTGATTCCAAGCAGGGTTGAATCAATTGATTTAAATCACAATTTAAATCACAATTTAAATCTTTTTCTTAAAACTTTTTCAATTTTAATCAATTTAATTTAATTTCATTGTTAAATTGTTTCACTTCATTTCTAATGCTTCTACACCTTTTACATACAATTAAAATACTCCTGTAATGTCATTTTATCTATTGCTAAAAATTCATCTTCAAGGTGCAGAATTTTTCCCATGATTTTACAAATTTTCACATGTTGAAACATGTTTTGATTTTTTTGTGAATACCTGATAGGATTGCACATTATGTCTAGTATTCCACTGGTCTCTTTTGACTTAATCATGGGTATAGCAGTTTTTGGAATAAAAAAATCAACAAAATTGATTTAAATAAAAAAAAATCCGATTTAAATCAAATAAATCAATTTTTTAAAATTAAAAACAAAATTGCCAACCCTGATCCCAAGTGTGGACAGACAGTCTCGATACCATGTTTGTCCCCTGTTTACTGTGCATTATATACCCACATCTCCCACACACAATATAGCAGCTTCTTATTACGAAGGCCATAACTTCCTTCTTTACACAATATTTGTGTCCATCCATATCAAAACGATGCACTTGTCAGCTCCTACATGTGTCTCATTTCACATGATAGCTAGGAATAAATACCAGACTCATCTCATGTGGAGGTCACTTAAAATCATCCCCACGTCACATGGTTATGGAATGTTCTCTGTATTCATAAACCATGTGACTTTGAGATGATTTGAAATGACCGCCACTTGAGATGAGTCTGGTATTTATTCCCAGCTATTATATAAAAAGTGACACATGTAGCAGCCGACAAGTGCATCGTTTTGATATGGATGTACACATTTATACATTTCTCTATTCAATTCCAAGTTCCTCACACACATTTTAATGCATAAAATTGGCAAAATACATTTTTTTCCAAATTTGTTTTTTACCCTTGTTAAACGAAGTCAACCTTGTTTGCATCACCCTGTGCATGCCTTCATATAAATGTTCCTATAGAGGTTGTGCGTGAAATTATTGGCTCCAAACAAAGGATTTGAACCGGTGTCTTCACCATAATCATGACATAGTGCAGTCCATTCAATCAAATGTTGTCATTGACCTATTTGATCATAGTGCATTTGTTATGTGTGTTAGACAAATGTCGCGGTAGATTGCAATCACTGCTTTTGTTGAATGCATTTAAATAGTCCACCATATTTACGGTATGATACGTCATATGCACAACCTCTATGCATTTAATATTTTGATTTTTAATTAATTCAGCTTTTTTTTCAGATAACAATTAATTGTTTGAGGTGAAAATTCATATGAGATTTTAATCAAAGTAGCGCTTACATTAGGGAGGGGACTAACCGAAAGTTCAATGATGTCCTATAAATGAAAGTGCTTTCCTTAGGAGGCTGACCCCCTCCCTCCCTGAAAGGCAATTGTAAAATGTTGAAAATTCCAACCTGAAAGATCAACTAAACTTAATCAGACTTTTTAACCCCATTCCTCCTCTAATGAAAAGACTTTCATTTATAGAATGTCATCAAACTTTTGGTTTGTTCCCTAACTTATGCATCACATTGACTTCTTACATATTCCATATGGATCTTCTGACCAAATGAATTTTGCATCTTTCTTCAACAAATCAGTCATATCCTGTCAGCAATTGCTGAGATTACAATTTTATGAAATTGAGTTCCCTATACAGGCCTTGTGTATCCTGTCAGCAATTGCTGAAGATACAACTTTAAGAAATTGAGTTGCCTATAGGTTATAATTTTGTACAGTTAAAACTGTGTTCCCCACAGGTTTTGCGTATCTTAGCAGTTGCTGATGTTACATAATGTTGTAAAATTGAGTTCACTGCAGGCCTTACATTATCGTGCCAGCAGTTGCTGAAGTTACAATTTTGTGAAGTTAAGCTCCCCACAGGCTTTGCGTATTCTGTCAGGAGTTGCTGGTGCTTCCAATGAGAGCATCTCTGATATCCCTGCATCAGCTCTGGCAGACTGGATGGCATCCTGGACTGCAAAATGTACAGTGTTTGCTAGACATAAAGTAGGTTCACCAATGCCCTGGAAAACAAGATTTAAAAAAATCTTGAATTTAATGGCCCGGTTTGTGAAGAAAACATCATTGGAGAAGGTTAATGTAGAGTCCGAAGTTTACCGTTTTCTAAAATCCGTGTTGTAATCCGTGTTGTAAAATTTGTAAATCCGTGTCATGAATAAAGCTTAAAATGTATAAACAATGATATTAATGTCACAATAAAGTGTTCAATATCGCGATCAATATGCTCTGATTTGAATATTCTCACGATTACGATGTGTGGTGGGATATAAGGGGTTCATGCCTAGGTAATATACCTTTATTTAGGTACGGTATTATTAAACAGTATTTTTATCATAAAAGCTGACAAACACATCTCATGATTGTTTTTAACATTTTTTTCTCTTATCTTTTAACAATTTTTGTCACATCATACAAAAATGTCATTTTCCGTGTTGTACCTCTGATTCCGTGATTTTCTTCCGTTTTCCGTAAAACGGAAAACTTCGGACTCTAGGTTAATGAAAGGCAACATATGCCTTTATCTATGCACAGCAAGGAGCAACATTCAAATGAAATAGGACTATATACAGCAAGAACAGCAAAATAAATAATTACTATCTTAAGGGATCTGGAATGAGCGTTTTGACACTATTTTTTGTGGGACATGAGAGCACATCGAATTGCATTCTGAATACGAAGTTTATCTTTCTGATATCAAATAATTTTCATTTTTTGAAATTCACGATATAATACAAATGTTACGACAAATTTATTAAAATTAAATATTTTTCACATTTTTGATATATAACAGTCCTCGAAGTAAATTTTATAAATCTAATGATATATTCTTAAAGTGTATGTAGCTGGGAGGAAAAGCAGATGATCAATTGAAAATTTTGACCTTTCATATTGAAGATATGGAATTTTTTCCCAAAAAGACCTAAATTTTTTTTGGTTTTTTGGGAAAAAAATCCATAACTTCAATACGAAAGGTTAAAATTTTCAATTGATCGTCGGCTTTTCATCCCACCTACATACACTTTAAGTATTAAACATCAGATTTATAAAGTTTACTTCTAGTACTGTTAAATATCAAAAATATCAATTTTTAATAATTTGCCATAAAATGTGTATTACATTGCGAATTTCAAAAAATCAAAATTATTTGATATCAGAAGGACATTCTTCATATTCAGAATGCAATTCGATATGTCTGATGTGCTCTAATGTCCCACAATAAATACTGTCCAAACGTTCATAACCCATCCCTTAAAGGATCTTAAATCAGTATCGGGTTACATAAATATCCTGAAAACATTTTTAAAATGTTTGATATGAAAAACACTACAAAAATGCTTTATTTTTAAAAGTTCTCAAAATGTTTTGAATGTTGTTCAAACATTCTGTGCCCTTTATATAGCTTGACATTAAAATGTTTTCTGTAAAACTTTTAATATTTGCTGGGAATGTATCCTTGGCCAGAACAAGTAACATAAGAATTATTATTTATTTGTGACATGATCAAGGGAAATGAGTCACAAATGAGTTTTACACATGTTTCTATAGAGGACATTTAGAGCTTTCAGAAACTGAAAACCCCATGTTGATATGACTTTTCTTTGTGAAGTTACGTCAATTTATCAATTGCTGAAAACAATATAAAACAAAAGAATTTTAACACTTTCTTTGCCAATATCTCATAATCAATATTAGCGACATCCGACTCATTCCCCTTGATTGTGTCACATTTGTTTTTCCAACCTCAGACACATTATTCATACCTGCTGCATCATCCTCTCTTTCTTCATTATTCTCAACACATTTTTTCTTATACCCCTACCTTTGAAGAATAAACACCTCTAACATTGGGGCAGTTTCGCAGTAACGTGATGTTGAATTCGGCAGGTATGTCTCGCACACATGGAATCTTGTAGTTATACGGTCCGTTGGTGATAAGGGTCCCATCTTTGTCCCAGAGAAGCTCCTCTAGCATGAAATAACCATATCCCATCATAAAAGCACCTTCAATCTGTAAAACAATATTTTGATACCATTGTTATCATTCTGCGTGTTTCTACTGGGGAACGGTTGGCGGGTAATGTGGTTTAGTTTAGAGTGTTACCGGTTAATGTGCTCAGCGGAAACAGATCGGTTCAGAGTGATGCGGTGTGGACACCCGGCAACCGTGATCCACCTCATGAGGTAGACCATGTGGTGTGACACCCAGTATTTCTGTCAGTGGAAACGCAACGGTTAACAGTTGCTGGGTGTTGAACTTCTTTTATGTACATTTTATGTATCACATCGTGACCTTAAAAGCAGCATGGGCAATGATGGGGGTCAGGAAAACATTTTCAGTACTTCCAGTACACACCACAACCCTTATTTTAAGCATCAGTAGAAACGTGCTGGTTGTTGCCTGAATCGGATAGTGGGTTACCAGGTAAGAATACAGAGTGCTCATGTGTAAACACGCAAATTGCTCAAACCTATTCACTATTATTTTCCATTGTCAATATCCATGACATCCAACAAATGACATTCCATGTTGAGGCAATGAGGTTTCCAAAACTGGGATTTTAATAGGATTTTATAATCAGATTTGTCAGATATTTTGCCAATTTCTGACTTTTATTATTTACATTGGATTGAACAACTGTTCCTATACCTTTGTTAATCGGTGATGAATCCATACTTTGTCAGTAGCGTATACACGGACTAAACGCTTACATGTTACGTGTGAGCGCGTAAAATTTGTCATATGTGTACATCCATATCAAAACGATACACTTGTCGGCTGCTACATGTGTCTCATTTCACATAATAGCTAGGAATAAATACCAGACTTATATCAAGTGGAGGTCACTTCAAATCATCTTCAGGTCAAATTGTATAAAGAATGTTCTCTGTATTCCTAAACCATGTGACTTGGGATGATTTGAAGTGACCTCCACTGTGGAGATGAGTCTGGTATTTATTCCTTGCTATTATGTGAAATGAGACACACGTAGCAGCCGACAAGTGCATCGTTTTGATATGGATGTACACATATATGGAACTTACATGTGTAACACCTCTCATGTGTATTATTGAATTTTGGAGGTAGCAGCTAAACATTGCCACTTTACTCTTTAGTTTTATTGCTGATATCAACAGAGAAACCACTGATCTTTCAGTAAGGTTGAGTGGCAATGACCAACATGCATTCCTAATGATATATTAAATCATGTGAATTAGATGATCTCTAGCTTGTTTTTGTTGTTGATAGGGATTCAATGATGTTTCACCGTTGTTCATCACCGTATAACAACTCAAGTCAGGCACGTCTTTGTGGTTTATTTTGCGAAGCAAACCACACAGACAATGCAGACATATTGTTGAAACATGGTTGAATCCCTAATCATACTCTCTAAATGTAAAACAGTGAAAAACTCACTCCCGAAAAGAGTGATTCACTTATAAGACCACTCAAAATGGGGTGAAATGTGTTTTTTAACTTTAAAACCACTCAAAAAAGAGTGAAAACCACTCTTTAAGGCCAGAGTAATGGAAGACACATCCATCCACGCCCGAATTTGAGATTTCTTGATATTTATCAACACTAAGATGTATTCTTTCACTTGAAACTCATAAAATACAACTTGCTAATATTTACTCGTATTTTTGCTTGATTTATTTCACTCATTTCAACTCTAAAAAGTCACATGGCTCAAGACAGCTTAGTAAATTGGCGGTGAAATAATGAGTCAGAAATGCGCGAATGCGAAATATTGTCATTACGCGCGCGATTCGCGTGGCGTGACGCGGCGCAACTCTGGGCGTATGTCCAACGCAGTTAAGGCGCATTCGGTATGTTGTTAACGCCAGCAAATGTGGTGTAAACAAAACAAAAATTTGCAGTCAAAATGCCACTTAGATTTTTTAATTATTTTGAATTTTGGCGCACTGAAAGCAGATATTATAGATTCATTGGTGCAAAAAGATGCATATTTAGACCATGCACCAGTTACAGCTTTTACAAGCGTGAAAGTCTTACCGTTTTAAAATATAAGGACGTTTTGCGCATAATTTTGACATTTTTTTACAAAAACATCGATTTCTCAGAGTTCACTTTTGACAATATTGCACAATTTTTGTGACAAGATAACTCGAAAAATATGCAAGCAAAAGGTAAACTTTTTGCACTATCGTTTAGAGTACATCAAAGTCTAGGGAAGGTTTTCTCATTTTTTTCAAAATATTTATTTAAAACAAAAATATACACCATTACGTGCAATTTTTAGCTTAATAGAGTGACAAAATTGCTTTTTTCACATGTTTTTTCAATATTTCAAAAAGAGACGCAATTTCTAAAAAATAAAAAACCTTCCCTAAGTTCATATCTCTTCTTCATGAAAAGCTAACTGAATTTTTTTTACTCCGAACAGATTTTTTTCTAAGTGGTCACAAAAAAATTGGGGTAAAAAAGTGAATTTTTGTAATTTTTTCAAAAACTAGAGATTTTTGAACAAATCTGACGTCACCATGAGATTCCTTGGCTCATTTCCTTTCCAAAAATGTATAGTTTTATATACTTTGGACATACAATTAAGAAATAATGATGCTCGAAAAGGTCCATGTTCTCTCCCAATACTCTGCCCTTAAGGGCTGGGGTATGAACGTTTGGACGGTATTTATTTTGAGACATTAGAGCACATCATACATATCAATTGCATTCTGAATACGAAGAATGTCATTCTGATATCAAATAATTTTGATTTTTGAAATTCGCAATTTAATACACATTTTATGGCAAATCATTAAAATTGATATTTTTGATATTTAACAGTACTTGAAGTGAACTTCAAAATAATCTGATGATTTATACTTAAAGTGTATGTAGGTGGGATGAAAAGCCGATGATCAATTGAAAATTTTGACCTTTCGTATTGAAGATATGGATTTTTTTCCCAAAAACACCTAATTTTTTTTGGTGTTTTGGTCAAAATTTTCAATTGACCGTTGGCTTTTCCTCCCGGCTACATACACTTTAAGAATATATCATTAGATTTATACAATTTACTTCGAGGACTGTTATATCAAAAATTTGAAAAATATCAAATTTTTATAATTTGTCATAAAATTTGTATTATATTGCGATTTTCAAAAATGAAAATTATTTGATATCAGAAAGACATGCTTCGTATTCAGAATGCAATTCGATAGGTCTGAGGTGCTCTCATGTCGTGCAAAAAATACTGTCGAAATGCAATAAACGCTCATTTTAGATCCCTTAAGAGTCTCTTTCAAGGAGTTAAATGAAGGACAGCTCTAAAAATGTGTTGTCCTTCATTTAACTCCTTGAACGAGTTGAAATTCACTCTTTTAGAGTAGTTTTCACTCTTTTTTGAGTGGTTTTAAAGTTTAAAAAACACATTTCACTCATTTTTCACAAAATGGTTGTGAAGGTTATTTTGTGGAATGTATAGGGTGTGCACTCTTGAAGCAGCAAAGTCCCTGAATTGTTGTTTAAGGCCACGCGTTTTGAACTCGCCACCCAAAAATGGTGGTGTTGTTACGCTTTTCCAAATCGAGACTTGTTCAAATTGTTATATCTCTGCTTAAACAAAAGGTATTGAAGTGTGTTTGGTGTCATGTTGTAGCTAAATGTGTTCCCTAACAGACCTCCAAAGGAGAATTGTTTATCAGTTAAGATAGTGGAGTTAGAGTTGTTTGAGTTCAGAATGACCGAGGTGGGGGATGAGGCGGTGGCGGATGAGGCGGTGGCGGTATGTGTAAAGTCTATGGGAAATAAAGATTTTGTGTGTGCGCGTTGAATCAACTGATCATATTTTTGCATCCATATGGGCTACAGACATGGTTAAGAGCTCTTTTGAAAGATTATTTATTCTGCAAATTGTTTTTAATCATTTTGAACTCTTTATGATTGGTTTAGTCTATGAAATGCAAACTTTTATGTGCAAAACTACCTGTTCTCATATTAAACACTGTAGTAAGCAATGCGGATGTCTTCAAAATCTAAAAGTTGCCCTAAATTTTTAATTACTTATCCTATCACAGTCAAAGTTTACATTTTCTGAGAGGAAATTTGATGAGGAATCTAAATATGGACTTACTTTGTTTGTATGGGTTAGGGGTAAAATGTTTCAGTTCAAAATATGTTGAATTGTAAAAAAATTTGAACATATTTTGGGACACCCTGTATTCCGAGATTACCAAACAGCTCTGATTTTTTTTTTCATCCAAAGTCAGTAGGCTCCACCTAACATCTAACCAAATCAATGTTGTTTACTTTCAGTTTATAACTGCAAGTTAGTAATAAGCAATGCATTAAGTGACCCATTTTTATTTGGATTTTTTTATTCCACCCTGTATAACTTCAAGGTCACCCTGTACAATGAGTTGAAATGTGTATATTTAAATTGCTTTTGCCTTCAGCTTTCCAAAAATGTATACTTTTGCTAGTTTAGGGTTGATAGTTGTGGAGATATTCTAATTTGAAACTTGATTGGTGTAAACATTCATAATATTTGTGATGTAACGCTAAGGGTGGCGAGTTCAAAACACACGGCCTTAATGGTTTATGGAATGATGTTGGGCCGGAGTGGTCAGCGACAACCTGTAAAGTGTGCTGAGGCTTGTGGATCAACGTCTAGGCGTTGTGCCTGTACGTAGTGCTCTATAAATCACTGCACTTTTTTTTACATAATCATAAAATTCAAACTCATTCACCTGTCCAATGTCTAAGGCAGGATTTAGACTCTTCCCCACATCCATAACAATATCAAAGCGCAGCAACTCATGACTTCCTGTGAGACAGTCTATCTGCACCTCGCTACATGCTGCCCCAAATGTGGAGTACGGATACGGTCTGCCAGTTTTGGTAGCCCAGTCCCATGTGATATCAGGAGTCCTGTAGTTAAAAAGAGAAAGATGTGTAAAGATCATTTGTAACACAATCAAGGGGAATGAGTCGGATGTCGCTAATATTGATTTTGAGATATTGGCAAAGAAGGTGTTAAAATTCTTTTGTTTTTTATTGTTTTCAGCAATTGATAAATTGATGTAACTTCACAAAGAAAAGTCGTATCAACTTGGGGTTTGAAACATATGTAAAACTCAATTTCGACCAGGGTCGACATGTGACTCATTCCCCTTGATCATGTCACATTTTACAATTTAATAAGCACATAAATAATAGCCACAATAAAAATATTCTTGCTTCAATAAAAATTCTGAAATGTAGAGTTTAAGAAATATTTTGCCATGCCCAAAGTTTGTAGTGGACACTTACACACATATTATGTCAAAGCTAAGGAGAATTAGATTTTGTATATGATATGGGTATCTTTTTTCCCAATTTTTCACAGATAGACACCCCGATTTTGCCTCAATGTAGACAAAATGTTTGAAATTTGTCAAAAGCTGCAGGAAATTTGGTTAAAAAGGTTGCTTTAAATTAGAATATTTGTGCTTCTGGTATACCAATGGGTCAAATATTTAGAGAATAAACGATAGGAATTTTTATTTTGACTACCCTCTACCGTGTGATAGACGACAGGCAGGTCCAATATTTTGAGTAGTGGATGCCGGCGCAGCTGGTATCCACTACGATAAAAATATTGGACCTATCATAGGTATACATACGCGCACTTCTATGAGCGTGTTACGTGTTATCAACACTCATGATGACGTGGGGTCGTCTACAGCCTGAGATGACACCCAAAATCATGCGATTGTCCAATCAGATTATATGTCTACGTAATAGACCACTCCCACTGACTAAGAATTATATTAATATGGCAAAGTGATGGGTCCACTTTTGTTTATTCTTGTACCAACCTACTCAAACCAAACTTGAGTATTTCTCAGTTCCTCTCCCATTTTTGACCATTTTCTCATTGAAAATTAGCCCAATGGGCAGTGTCACAAAAAGTGGACCATCTTGACACCGACAATTTATTTGCACTTGGGACCAACAAACTAAAAGGATACGAAACCCCACTATATTGTAGTACTCTTCTTGGGTACATGGTGTTAATCCGACACATACATTATATAAATATCATACATATGAGCGCTAGAAATTCTGTGACAATTTTTTGACACAGAGAACAATTTTTGATGTTCATTGATGTATGTAAGCCGCGACCTTCAACACAAAAAATTGGGAAGGCTATTTAGAATAACAAAAGGTTAGTTTCTGGTAGATGCACACAGTTCTGTGGGCCATGGAAATAGGTTATTTGCATAATAAATACAATATGAAATCCATATCTACACATTTGTGTTTAAATGGTATGTCATGGCTAGTCCGACACACAGCTAGCCCAACACTCTGCAAGTCTGACATGCTTCTAGTCCAACATGCTGCTAGACCAACATGTTGCTAGTTCAATTGCAACACAACATTTTCTATACTTAAGGGTACAGCGGTTCAAAAATCATTTTAGGTGCGCTAGTCCGGGATAAAAAAGGGCTGAAGTGGAAAACATTGCTGCGTATTGGACTGACAGGTGCACCCACTCTCTATGTGTAAAACGATTGTATTGTGTTGTGCTGTTGTGTGGTGGAAAATAGGAAATTGCCATATTTTAAAATATATGCCCGTAATACTCACTGATAATATCCAATCACAGAAAGATTGACTCGAGAAAAGTAAGCTGCACTGACCTAGAGCAAATAAATTGTAAATAAATGAATTATTATATTATACATCTGGGTTTTTTTAGTAGAATGTTTATTAACCCTAACAAGGAACATGCTTTTTTTTGCTATCGGAAGGCAGAGAAGGAACGAAAAAGGAGAGAAGATGAAGAAAGATTTCACTTGGCACCCCGGGAATTGACCCTGGGACCCCTCCGGTGCCACGCACACAATCATCGACCTCATGCCACGGGGGAGTCGCTTGCCCGGCCAGCGACTTGGTGCTCATAAATGACTTAGGGTGATTGCGCAATGCCATCATATGGAATGCATGCATGCGCAGTGGTTTTCCTTGTAAGATTTATAGGTGTTAGGGTTATAGTTACACAAAATTATATCCAACATACAAACTTTAGCTGCTACTTTTTTCAGCTGACATTTAGTCTTTCATTATACTGCAGATTATGACCATTTTCTTTGACGTTTGAGCATGTCTTTTGAGCATGACTCCTGTTCTATCCTCTCAAGGACAGTATGTTGAACACACAGTCATACCAGGCCATTGCAACTCATATGCTAGCGCAATACAAAAAGGTGGCGACAGCGTCGGCTTTCCCTGTGTATTACCCTGCACTAACATGGCGTCCAATGGCGCTCCCGGGCGGGCCATTTTGGAAAAGTAAAGAAAAATGCTGCTGCCACCACGATAGTACTAAAATCTACGTAAAAAAATATGCGTAGTGCTGTGGAGACTTAGTTTTACATGACGTCACGAATATGCAAATTAAAGAAAAATGCTGCTGCCATCTACGGCCACATGTTGCAAGCGTGACGATCGCCTGGCCTCACGTCGACAAACGGAGTTGCAAGTCCATCGCACTACGTGCTCTATATACTTAGTCCATGGTCATACCAAAAATATTAATAAAACTTGTGTGTCTGCAGTTGAGTAGCAAAAACTCAATATGGTAGATCAACATCTTTGGTTGCTGGTATTTCGCTCATTCTACAAAATCCGGTGCCAATAGCCTTTTTTCCATTCTTTGGTCCACAAACACTTTGTCGAGCATTTAGGGCATCAAATATGTGACCGTACACCACGAATGAGCCGTAAATGTCCTCAATTATATTCTGAGTTACAGTGTATCTCATTAAATGAGGTCACACATAGCACCAAATTGAGGTGCTACGAATGTATCTTCATGCACATTTTACACGTGTAACTCAGAATACAATTGAGGACATTTACGGCTCATTCGTGGTGTACGGTCACATATGTTGTTTTTCTGGTAGAACTCAACGAGATCTACATGGACATATATAGTTTTCTATACTTTAAATGCTTTCTTCAGCCTAATTAACCCTTGCAAAGGCTCAAAAATTGCTAAAAATGCGTTTCTCCACTGCTCAAGTGTCACATCTGACCCTGAATATTTTCTTTGAATAAGTGCGATTTCTTTACATATTTGTTGTTTTTTAATTAGATAACGCACCATCATATTGTTTATCAACATTATTTTTTAGTGATTAAAACGTCTTTGTGTAATTCTAAAATAAATTGCACTTTCCACCAAAACGCTGTGAGCTACGTTACCCCCTTTTTAACACACGTTATTGGAAAGAAGTAAAACAGAGGTATCAATGTAATTTGCGGTTTTTGAAAGGAAACACTCATAGGTTTTTAAAAATCACAGTAAAAATCGTGATGCTGTAGCATTTTTGGCATAGACATGTTGTAAACATTGAAATTTCGACCGACCATGTTAAGATTGGTGAGCTACGTTACCAGGATTCTATAGTATGCACTTATATTACATGTACTTCCTAATAATGTGAAAGCTACCAGTGGTCGAACCCCATTTATAGTAGAATTAACCGACATAACGTTCTAACGTTCGCATATCACATTAAAAACATTAAAAACCTGTGAACTACGTTACTGTGCGCTACGTTACACACTCATTTACGCATCTTCAAAACTTCTATGAAATGGTGAAATCGGTTTTACATTTCACTCAAGTGATATTTAGTTTGCTTTTTATGACCTTGGATTGAGTAAAACCAGCCCATTTTGTAGTCTGTAACGTAGCTCACATTACATTGAGTTTTAGTGTTAAAAAACATCAAGACTTCCTGAAAGAAAAACATGCAAGTGGTGTTGGCAATTTTTTACATCTGAAAGAAGTGATACATTTACTCTTAAAAAACACAAAAAGCAGGTGTTTTTGAACAACTTTTATTTTTTCAATTTTTATAGTGGATTGGCACCGGATTGTGTTGAATGAGCGATTTACACATAGTGGCATGTCTGTATTTTGTAAACAACTACAAAAAGATACCGGAAATCTGTGTGTAGCAGTGGATGCACAAGAACCTTGGACATCAATGATTCTACAGTTCCTGGACGGTGTTATACTAAACTAGCCTCAAAAAGAAACTAAATTACACACAGGATTACTTCAATACTCTACTCTGAACACATGTCAGTAACCAAGCAGTTGTCCAACTTGTGTTGGGTGCCAATTATTGGGCTGTGAATGTGGTCCAGGAAGCTGTTCCATGTCTGTGCATTTTGCTGTTGTGTCAGTTGGACAACTGTTTGGTTATCGACCAGTGTTTAGAGTAGAGTATTGAAGTAATCCTGTGTGCAATTTTGGTTCATTTTTATGGACAGGATTTTAAGATATGACCTTGTGAAAAATTATAAGATTCTTTTTGAGCCCTGTTTACAATCCTGGCAGAAACTTGTTGCCACAGCAGCATGTGCAGTATTGGTGTTAAAAGCACACTATCGCCAGAGTAAAATATGTGATAGTTCTGCATTATCTTTGTATAATAGTTGCAATGCACATTCAGCTTACACCCTCCCCTTCCCCACCCCCCATTTTTCATTGTTGTAATGTAGAAATGATGATGTTGTTGTCCAATTCAACACTGATAGGGGAGCGAGGAAGGATGTTGGCCAATTAATGTTTTGGTGTGGCAAGCTTTTTCAGCAGGATTGTAGATCAAAAATAGCATAAAAATACATTATAAACCACATGTCCGCAGTTGGATAATAAACATTCAATAAGGTGTGTCAATTTCCACAGTTCCTGGTGTCGATATACACATAATTATGTCTGTGTGCGAGGCTTGTGGGGGTGTATATGCATTTCCAAATAAGAAGGGCTGTATTTACCCAATCAGCGAAGTTTCCATCAGGTTTGTCACTTTTAAATGGTGCTAATCTATCAACCAGAGTGTCACATGCATTCTGAAAGTAAAAGAAAATCAGAAAGAGATTCATTATAGTTGTACATACACTATAGATTATTTCAGGTTTAATCACTGAACAGTCAGTAACATCAAATTTATTAATTTGAATTTTAAAATTTAGCACAGATACCAGCACAGGAGGCTGCCATTACTAGTGCATGTAGACTGGAAATCTGGAAAGTGATTTGTGCTATTGAATGGACATGCAAGAAGTGTGAGTAATTTGGGGCAAAATGGTTGGGTTTTTTTCTCCCAAAACATTCTATTGATAGATTTGTATAATTTCTATTTGTAAATATTTCCTTGATTAATTTGTCATTACATAATTATGATTAATTCTCAAGTACATTGTGTATAATAACCTAGCCAGATTGTAACTTCCATGGCATGGAATTTCTAAAATAAAAAGAAGATTATTCACGGTTGTTTGGTGTATATAGAATTGGCTTCATTATTAACTAAATGCAAACTATAGATGGCGCTATTTATCCTAATCATATTTCTTTATTTGCATAGGTTAGGTGATTAATATTTCGAACAGCTGGAATAGGTGAAAGAAGCAACAAGGAAATTTTATAAACATATTTTACCAAACATTGAAAGGAATTATTTGTATTAAAAGCTTGAAAGAGTAATTTCCAGTAATTAAATAGCGCCACCAATTTTGTCATTAATAGATACATTTTATATCCGAAAAAGCTTTAAAAAATACGATAAAAGTGAATAATTTTTGTTTAAGAGCCAGGGGAAATTAAAGTTGAGAATGACTCAAAAGCATCTGTATACATTAGCATGATATCACTTTTAGCTGTTTAAGCCTAAGATTTGGTTGTACATCATGATGTTTTGTTTGAAAAACTAATAAATGATCCCATCAAACAACACTGTATTCTGTGTGTAATGTGTATATAGTATGTCTCAACTAAAGTTGTGAGTAACACCATGTTGGATTTTGCAGTGGCAGGTTTGAATCAGTGCATTTGCACTGCCAGCAAATGGACAAATCGCCCTTCTACGCCTGTGCTCATTCGAATCTGCCCCTGTTAAATCCAACATGCCTAAATTCACTCTCAACTTGACACATAGACCCTCCCTCGGGTCCATGGAGAACGACTGGTAATGTAGATTACATAGCATTAAAAATCAACCCAATACATGGACCCTACCAGTCTGTAGGCAATCTGCCTTCCAGTTCCCAGCATTTTAAGGGAGTTCACTTTTACGGATTTGGAGTCACGCAATCTTTCTATATACCACGTCCATGTTTTCACTACATTAACGTTTGTGTAAGCGACTAAAACAACGATATTGTATCCGACCAATCAACGCATCTTGGCAGCGGGGATATTTGAAAAGGCTTCCTAGCGATAAAATACATAATATGGACAATAGGCCTAAGTCCGAGTCGAGTGGTTGCCTTTTAGTATTGCGCGTACCATGGGTCTATCAGACGCGTGCCACTTGAGCTCAATACCTCTCAGTTGTTGACAAGTGTCCCATCAGATCTTGCATCACATCCCGTGGCATAGCTTTGTGCTACCATATTTGAATTGAAACTGGGGCGGGGCTTTCGTAATTGACATCGGAATCACCGGGCTTCGTTGAACGATTATTTGGAAGGGAGATCTGAAACAGATTGGACCAAGGATTCAGCGCTCAATGGACTTTCGCGTTCACTAATAATACGAGTATGTTTCTATATTGCTGCACTGACTGTGTGTGTAATCAGTGGCGTCGATTTGTGGATGAAGAGGAATAGGTTTTTGGCATTGAGAAAACTAAGGCGGGGGGTTACAAGACTTTGGCATTTTTTTTCATAGGGCATTATGTAATTATTTATTGTTACATTATCCAGAGATGGAACCGAACTGAGACTGGGGGCCAGTCTACTTGACACAAGACAGACTACAGTCCCATCACTTTAATATTGTTTATTTCTTACCTTTACTGCCATACCCCACATATCGGTACTGTGACTCCCTGCAGTATCAGTAGCATGTGGTATTACATGAGTGCTATTCTCTGCTACGTGAATCTTGTCCACCGGTATCCCCAACACACGGCTCGCAATCTGTATCATCTTGGTGTGAATTCCTTGTCCAACTTCAACTCCGCCATGATGGATGAGTACTGATCCATCCAAGTAGAGGTTAACCATTGCTCCTGCCTATAGAAACAAGAGAATTTAGTATTTAATCTTGATAGAATTTTTTCTCACAAAATAACCATGTGGTGTTAATCTTCATCAAATAATGGGGAGTGAGTTGCAAGTCATAGTTGTTACTTTGGTTAACATAGTAATTCCTGTTCATTTTGTCAAATCTGGTGACATTGGCTTATTTGTAAATTTGGAAAAAAAATACCCTAAACAGGCTGAAAATCAATAAAATTGCATAAATTTTGGCCCAAAAAAATCTGGAAAATTCCAGACAAATCACACCCCTGGTACAAATGATTTGTCTACTTACCTGGTGCATAAAGGTAGGATAATTACCAACATTGAATTTCAAGGGCGCTATTGCTATACCACGCTTAATCCACTTGTTCTTGCTATAAAAAAAAGGAGAAATTAAAGCATTTATTTACCATTGCACAGATTTTAAGTAACACATATTTTTATACAGGCCTAATTATCAAGGGGATCATTCATTACATTGTTCTATTATCATAGCTCTATTCATAGTGACATATCGTAAGGAAAACAGTAAAGTGCATTTCAGAGAAAACTAACAAGTTTGAAAAAACACCGATTTGCAATAAGGTTGTGCTGTTGTGTTTTTGCACAAATTTTGAATTCACTGTACGAAAATTGTTTCTATGGTTCTAGGCACCCTCTTGTACTATTTTTACTTGGAATTTTCACTTTCAAATGGGTAAAAAATTATTCCAAAGTTATACGTCTGTGAAATGGAAAAATGCTGTAAACAAAGGGAAAAGTGTATCACATAATAGGGGCACAAAGCACAGTGTGTCCAGGATCTTTTCCTGCGAAGGGCTCAGAGAGGGCCTTTCAGAGTTATGCGGGGGCTTAATGGCTAAAATCGCCAAAAAACGTCTGATTTTACATGATTTTTAACTAAGTGCGGTGGCTTCAGCACCCAAAGCTCCCCTGGACACGCCACTGCAAAGTATACTCTACGCCACAATGCGATTCACTTTTTCTGTAAACATAGAAAAAAGTTCATCACATAAGAATGCATAGTATAATATGCCACTATGTGTAAACATGGGAAAAAGTGTATCACATAGTGGCGTATATAAGCCACTATGTGATACACCGATTTCTACATTTTTGCCAATTTCTTACCAACGCCTGTTTAATTGTTTCATTACTAATTAATTATCTCACTAATTAAGCAACATCCATTCCCAGAATTATTGTCTGCCTACTTACTCAGCCAAAATTCATGAAAATGTCAAAAATATCACATATATGCCATTATCTGAAATGGACAACGATCGATGTACACACATACCCACCCCAACACATAGCAGACTCCTCTGTAGCTCAACAGAAAATCAGTGGCGTAATTAGGGTTGGTAGCGCCCGGGTCAAGAAACAAAATTCGCACCCCTACCCCCCATGCGTGAATATCTTTGACGCAGGGGTGTGGGAATGGCATGTTAAATTTTTTTTATTAAGTGAAGCTGATTTGGCGCCCCTAGTGGTAGCGCCGGGGCATGTTGCCCCCCTTGCCCCCTAGTTACGCCACTGCAGAAAATGAATTACCTGTTAAAGTTATTGACTTGGTTTCGTCTGTTGTGATAGTCACTCTTGTCCAAGCATTCTTTCCAGCATCGCCTGAATACATCAAAACCCTCAATAGGAACACCGTAGTAGGTTGTGGGGATGTCCTCCTTGTGCATGTTTACTTCACGAACCTGTGGTCCATGGTCATAAATAAAATAAATGTTGTCATTTATTGCTCTGTGTGCTAGCAATAGGCTTCAACATAAAAAGTCCCAAGTTTTGAGACATTTTCTCAAAATATCAAGAGCTATTTCAAGAACCACTGAACCAATACTAGGCTTGTTTGTACTCATTTTAATGCATTTTTTATGCTGATTTCAAATATGTGACCATCCAGCACAACTGAGCCCTGAAGTCGCCAATCATCATTTTTGAGATATTCAACCAAATCATTCTGCTTGAAATTAGCTTCAGTTTAAAATGATGTATATCATGTCTATAGTACTTGACATTAAGTAGTGAAAAATCAATAAAACAGTCAATAAATCCTTTGTTTCCTATTGTTTATTGTTAAGTTCAATGGAGCATATCTCGATAGTGGCACTGGCGACATCCGGGCTCAGTTGTGGTGGATGGTCACATATGGTCATGAAAATGTACAATTCTGAAATATTTGAATCTTAAATTTGTTTGGAGATGGTTAAACAGTGCCGTTCACATGTATCAAAGCGCTTTATATTTATTCCGCTGTCGTTACAATATGTCAGCTGCCATACTGTCACGGAGGTGTAAGTGCGTTAGTGTTATAGACCTGACTGGGTAGTCCTCTTTTGGTCTATACGCTAACGTGCTCGTCTTTTAACCCCAAGATTGTGGGTTCGAGTCCCGGCAGGACCGGAAGTGGCTTGCGAAGGCGCAGGATACTTCTGTGAGGGGTTTGTGACAATACAATGCCCCATTTCACCCATGGGTATAGAAAGGCAAGTGAGGTAAAGCGCCTTACCCAGCAGCGTTTGATCGTGCCAACAACCTTAAGATTAGATAGCTAATGTAAATATGCAACTTTCTGTTGTGTAATTTTTAAGTAATTATAGTGTCTTAATTAATTTAGTCCTGTACACTGGACAATTTATAATTTCATGATAATAAAAAATAGAATATTGCTTAATAGAATTAAGGTAAAAACCTAACCATAGGGCATGCACAGCATTCAGAAATTTCAATCATCACAACAAAAGGTGTAAATACTCATATTTTTTATTTATTTTGTTTAAATATCCATGTTTGGCCATGTTTTTAACACATAGAATAATGCCTGAAAAAGGAGGAGGCCATTTTTATTTTATTATATACTGGTAGTTAAGCCCCCTCTAATGATCACAGATCCTTCTAAAAGTGTTTTTGTATATTAGAAACGCTATAGAAAGCAAATCAACTTCCTAGATGTTTTTCTTTAAAAGTTAAAAAGTTGAAAAAAAGGAAAGAAAAGGACCATTTAGTTAGGAGAAACATATTTTATTTTTTACTCGGCCTAAAGTGGATACATCGGTATCTTACCTGCAATACTGGCAGACCACACTTCAATGCAATGTCAGTTATGATAGACTCTATGATGAACACACTCTGAACGATACCAAATGTACGCATAGGTTTGGTGGCTGGGATGTTAGTAGCACAATTCTTGACCATAGTATGTATGTTGTCCATCGCATATACACCCTGGAGACTGAAAAGTACCTGTCCAAAGATCTAAAAGACAAAGAAAAAAATGGTTTAAAAAGCGCAAAAGTCACAAAGTAATGACTGTATTTATGATTTGATCAGGCAAAATGAGTCTACAATCTAAATAATGCGCATGATCCACTGTTGGAGACTGCTAGCAAGACTAACATCACTACCGAAAGTGACATAATTTCTCGCCAGTCATCAGCTGTTGGATCACGCAACAACATGGTTCAAAAAATGGTCAGTGGTAAGTTCTTCAATTGGTTTTGACAAATCAAAAACAAATATTATTTAATTATTTGCTGCAGATATTTCCCATATTTCATGAACAAATAGAGGTTATTTAATACAAGGTTCCCAGAAGTAAGTCCCACCAGACATTTTAGTATAATCCAAAAACTAATTACACATTTCTCTTGTTTAAAGGTTTGGAACACAGACTGACTAGTTATGCACCAAGTGAGCAGGTTTTTGTTGCTACCTTTTATCATCTCCACTGAGAAATATAGCCATTTACAAAATTTTCAGCCAAAAAAACGAGAGTGCCCCCCCCCCCCTTCCCAGCCCTATCTATTGGGTGTGCCCAAAACCTTCAACCAAGGGTTATAGGTGCCCCTACTGCAGCTGCATGGCTGTTGGATGTGATCATTTATTAACGATTCTAACAAAACATTACATAATTTTCAATTCTAGACCTTTACAATACCAACAGCTATCACACTAATATAAACATATATATATATTTTTAGCATTTTTTAAACTTAGATTTTTATATCAGTTTTTGTACCTTTTTCTGCCTTTTTGTACTAATTTTTAGTCTATAAATTATTTATTTGTGTGCAAATTGAGGTCGCTGTTAGTATTTACATATATTTTAAATTTGATTTCACCCAATAACATGAGTTATTCCTTTCATTTCATGATAAAGAGTAGTTTAAACATTTCCTTGCTATGTATGTTACTCATTTTTATGATGATTTAAGTTCATTATACAAGTGTCTACCCCTTGTAAAGATGCAAATAAGATTTAAGATAAATAGCGCCATCAGTGTTCAACTTTGCTTTAAAATGAATACAGGTATACATGCCATCAAACAACCATGGGGTGGGTGGGGGGGGCTAAGTTGATGGATGTGTCCAAAAATCCGTTCATTCTGTATGATTTTACAAAAAAAACAGGGGTTGAATCTAAACCCATTGCCTGGGACCCACGCAATCTCCTGCATGGGTACGCCATTGACCCTCTCACACAACTTATACTGTTATGATCATAATTATTCAAACTTACAGCGAAATGAATACCAGAAGGTGATCCCCAGTTGATGTAGACGGTGATGTCTAGGGAGTTAATCTTGCCCGTCTTATTTTCAAAACCCACTTTGTATTTTGCCATGGAACCTTCTCTGTGGCCAGTTATCTGTATGTCAGTTCCACGTGGTAGAACCATCCTAACTGCCTTGCCAGTTCTAAAAGAGAAAATGATTGGTTAATTGCATGATATAATTATCTGAATAACCAATCAAAACCCACTTTGTATTTTGCCATGGAACCTTCTCTGTGGCCAGTTATCTGTATATTGGTACCCCGTGGTAGCACCATCCTAACTGCCTTGCCAGTTCTAAAAGAGAAAATGATTGGTTAATTACATGATGTAATCATCTGAGTAACCAATCAAACGCCACTTTGTATTTTGCCATGGAACCTTCTCTAGTGGCCTGTTATCTGTATGTCAGATCCATGTGGTAGGACCATCCTAACTGCCTTGCCAGTTCTGAAAGGAAACAATGGCCAGGAAAAGTTAAAGCCATATTGTACATTTGCTGAGGAGGACTTCTTAATTTTCTTTGCGTTAAGTCAGTCATTTGGCTCAAAAGTAAAAGGGGACATAATAGTAAAAGCTAACATTTTATGGAACAGAAATACTTATCATTTTTATGGAAATGTTACAATATGGTTTTGAAGATAAATTTGACTAAATTACGAGATTAGAGCAGGGGCCTCATTTCACAAAGTCTTATGCTCAATCTTATACATGCTTAAGATTGATTTAGATTACTTTACAAATTGATAGCTTACTTTTGTGCAGCCAGTGCGCACACTGCCATGTAGTTACACTGGTTAGATTTTCCACCAAAACTTCCACCAGCCCGTTTAGTTTTCACATTAACTTTGTTAGCGTCCACTCCTAATGCCTTGGCAACAGTACACTGAAAGAAACATTAGGTGAGTTAAAATGATTAGTGAACAATCTGTACAATATTTACCACAATTCAAACACATATGTGACTCCTCGCCACAACTGAGCCCGGATGTCGCCAATCATCATTTTTGAGATTTTCAACCAAAATATTCTGCTTGAAATTAGCTTTAAAATGATGTATATCATGTCTATAGTACTTGACATTTAAGTAGTGAAAAATCAATAAAACAGTCAATAAATCCTTTCTTTCCTATTGTTTATTGTTAAGTTCGATGGAGCATATCTCAATAGTGGCACTGGCGACATCCGGGCTCAGTTGTGGCGAGGAGTCACATATTTGGACTGGCCATAGGAATTATTGGTAAATGTCATGCGGTTACGGAGCACCACATGTCCGAAAAAGTGACCCGTATATTCAACCATAAACACCAAAACACCCATGTATCAGGTTTTCTGACAATTACTAATAAATAGCATTTGCAAGACAGATCCTGAAGGCAAAGAATGGTGTCACTGGTCATTTGCACATGCCATGAGCTGAAAGCCAACAACCCTACCCTGGGCCAAAACACCTCCCAGTCCCCAGTGGCGTAGCTAGGGGAGCTGGGGGCCGGGCTGGGGGTCCCCACAGAAATTTTCAGGGATGAAAATGGGGACGGCAAAGAGTAAAGTTTCATTAAAATGACTAAAAATAGGACAAAAATTTGACAAATGGTGACGAAAATAAGCCTTTGCCCCCTCACAAGCTGGCTACGTTGCTGCCAGTTCCCAACCAAACAAAATGATAACAATGCCTCCAAAGATAGTTTTGACCCAAGTTTCAAACTGATTTACCATTCTTTGTGTAAATACCCAACGTGTGCTACCATAACTTAGCTTTCTGATATCCTATTTGATGGCATTCACATCATATTTTGAAATTTCACAACACTTCTTATTTTGCACGATTAGGTCACATTTTGCATTTGCAGAAATTGACATTTGCAACAGCTTATAACTTTGAACAGAAAATGGATGAACTTGGACAAACTGGAAAATAGCAAATTAAGAGCAAAAAATAATCACAAGCAGTGAGGATCCAAACAACATTTATAAACAAGAGAACATGCTCTCCAAATTAAAGACCCATTCAGTGATTTGCTCATCTGGATGATCGTTAAAATCATCAAACTTCAGATTTTGGTATCTTTGACTTTATCATAGATGTGGTAACATAGCCTGCTAGTAGTACAGCCTGAAAGCTGTGTATGTTTCCTTGTTTTTTTGCCCAAATTTTTCATTTCAGAAATACCTATTGACAATTTTAATGACTACTCCTTCATTTAAGGGTTTTGTATACTTTTGCTGGGATCACTGAATGGGACTTTAAATTAATGAAACCTTAATTTAGTTAGTTAATGTTTAAACATACCTGAACTGAATTGATCTCCTGAAAGCACGTAATCATCTCTATTTCGCCAGCTTCTCCTGATGGTTTAGCTATACATGCAGTAGGCTCCATGTAGTAATGCTCCTGTGCTGCTGTACGTATGGTTCCTTCTAGAACTACCGATGACTGGTCGAAACCTTTCTCTACATCGCCCTTCTGCAAGCTTTCAGTAGGCTGATGGAAGGCCTCTTGCTCAATAGCTTCCTAGATTTGGATAATTTTGAATATTAAGTCTTTTTACATCTTCAGAATATTTATTACCCGGAGGGTGTTCTCCCTGGTTGAAGGTATACAGGGATGTGCCACAGTTTTGGGTTACCTTTTCAGCAATTTTCGTATATCGATGGGTGGGTTTTTTGTGGAGACTAATGCGCTCAATTGGGTGCATTTGGGCAAAAGTGCCCCTAAAAGCGCCCAATTAGGGCAAATTTGGGTGCTTTTGGGTGTTTTTTGTGAAAAATTGGTACACTGATGGGTGGAAAAAACAGCAAAATGTAGGTATAGAGAAAGTCAGCATCCTAAAGTCTGTGTGGCACATTCCCGTAATTTTTTTTCGAAGACCCCCCTCCCCCGGATTTATTATTTGTCAGTATTTATTGCAAAATATTCTCCAATTCCAAGTATTTAATGTAGAATCAGTTACAAAATTAATAAGTCACAGGGATAACTGAGAACTTTTCAATATTATTTCTTTTCAGTTATAAACAAATTTGATAAATATATTGTGAGTATATATCTATATTATTCTGGACTTCTTGATTAAAAAGAAATGTTGTAAAATAGCTCCCAAACACTTTGTGGTCCTAAATGTTAAAAGCCACTCAAACTTCAGTTACCTTCACAGTTGGATCTCAACCAAGGATTATAATTGAGTAACCTATCAAATTGCTCTTTACAGCTTTCAGATCCCAAACAAATTCATTGTGCCCACTCTACAGAATATCATTTGGGCCACCATTGGAAGGAACTTACCTCTATGGTAGTAATAACTGGCAGATCTTCATAGGACACATGAACAAGCTTGGCAGCTTTGTGTGCTACCTCTGGAGTGGTTGCAACTATAGCACCGATGATTGCTAAGGAACTCACCTCTATGGTAGTAATAACTGGTAGATCTTCATAGGACACATGAACAAGCTTGGCAGCTTTGTGTGCTACCTCTGGAGTGGTTGCAACTATAGCACCGATGATTGCTAAGGAACTCACCTCTATGGTAGTAATAACTGGTAGATCTTCATAAGACACATGTACTAGCTTGGCAGCTTTGTGTGCTACCTCTGGAGTGGTTGCAACTATAGCACCAATGATTGCTAAGGAACTCACCTCTATGGTAGTAATAACTGGTAGATCTTCATAGGACACATGTATAGCTTGGCAGCTTTGTGTGCGGCCTCTGGAGTGGTTGCAACTATAGCACCGATGATTGCTAAGGAACTTACCTCTATGGTAGTAATAACTGGCAGATCTTCATAGGACACATGAACAAGCTTGGCAGCTTTGTGTGCTACCTCTGGAGTGGTTGCAACTATAGCACCGATGATTGCTAAGGAACTCACCTCTATGGTAGTAATAACTGGCAGATCTTCATAGGACACATGAACAAGCTTGGCAGCTTTGTGTGCTGCCTCTGGAGTGGTTGCAACTACTGCACCGATGATTGCTAAGGAACTCACCTCTATGGTAGTAATAACTGGCAGATCTTCATAGGACACGTGAACAAGCTTGGCAGCTTTGTGTGCTACCTCTGGAGTGGTTGCAACTATAGCACCGATGATTGCTAAGGAACTCACCTCTATGGTAGCAATAACTGGCAGATCTTCATAGGACACGTGAACAAGCTTGGCAGCTTTGTGTGCTACCTCTGGAGTGGTTGCAACTATAGCACCAATGATTGCTAAGGAACTCACCTCTATGGTAGTGATAACTGGCAGATCTTCATAGGACACATGAACAAGCTTGGCAGCTTTGTGTGCTACCTCTGGAGTGGTTGCAACTATAGCACCGATGATTGCTAAGGAACTCACCTCTATGGTAGTGATAACTGGCAGATCTTCATAAGACACATGTACTAGCTTGGCAGCTTTGTGTGCTACCTCTGGAGTGGTTGCAACTATAGCACCGATGATTGCTTAGGAACTCACCTCTATGGTAGTAATAACTGGCAGATCTTCATAGGACACGTGAACAAGCTTGGCAGCTTTGTGTGCTACCTCTGGAGTGGTTGCAACTATAGCACCGATGATTGCTAAGGAACTCACCTCTATGGTAGTGATAACTGGCAGATCTTCATATGACACATGAACAAGCTTGGCAGCTTTGTGTGCTGCCTCTGGAGTGGTTGCAACTATAGCACCGATGATTGCTTAGGAACTCACCTCTATGGTAGTGATAACTGGCAGATCTTCATATGACACATGAACAAGCTTGGCAGCTTTGTGTGCTGCCTCTGGAGTAGTTGCAACTATAGCACCGATGATTGCTCCAGTAGAGTAAACCTATCAAGAAACAATTGGTAAAGTACAATGTAATCTTGGCTAAATCAGGGCCGCTGAATTAAAATATGTCAGAATTTTCCCAGCACATCACACTTTCATCATGTTTGGGTTAAACCCGGGGGGGTACTCAGTACAAATGACCATACGGTGACGTGCCGCAAACATGGGTAGCATTTTCAGCCTTTTGGTATATCAATGACCCCTTTTTCAATTCCTATTTTGGTATTCTCAATTTTTTTATTAGGTGGAAAGAAATCAAGGTGAGAATACAAGTGTATTTTTTGATCAATAAGCTAATTTGCTGATAGGCCTTACATGCATGTACAAGCTGTATCAAAATGTTTGGTACCCATCAGTTATGGGGGTTGTTGACAAGCCTGCTTCTTCAACTATGCAACATTAGATCCTATTGAAATTCACAGGATTTATATTTTTTGACCTTTCATAACATTTATGATCTATAAATAAGGTAGCTCATATTTTGCATTTTGCTGTGGTAGCCTTGTCCATATTCACTGGAAACTGATGGGTACCAATCATTTTGATACACCCTGTATATCTTAAAATCCTGATGTGATGACAACTTCTGATTCAGCACGCTCGATTTAGTCTAGAACACATACTTTTTCCCGCAGTAGCAAAATGTTGTTGTCCAGTGTAATGAGAAGAAAACTCAAGGGGTCATCATATTTTACACTGGGTTTCAGAGAAGAACGGCATGCAGTCCCTTCTACAGATTGATGCGAGCGCCCTGTTAATGAGCGACATACACAGAGCTCTGTGTTCACTTCAAGGGCGCTGATCTGCGCCAACCAACGATCTGACGCACAATCAGCTTATCGGTCTGTTGCTACCTGGCTGCTATGATTGTCAGACGATTGATTCAGCCAAGCAGAACCCTACTTCTGTGTATACGCTCTGCCACTCTCAAAATGTAAACAAGTGCCGTTAATTCTTCTCTGACAAAAACTTTAATGGCTTCATACTCTAAATAAATAGTTACACCTTAGATAGTGAAGACTCATCATCATCACCACCTTCTTATCACATCAATTCACTCACTGTTGTCATTCAACTATGCCAGTTGAAATGCATACACCCCCATAGGGAAGACATGACCTTAATCTCCCCAAACGGGGGTACATTTGGAGTCACCCATTCAGGTTAAACTCATTTTTAAATTCACTCCCCCATGTGTGGGTGATTAAGATCATGTCTTCCATAGGGGGTGAAAGCATTTCAACTGGAATAGCCCAATGTATTATACATATAATCCTCACAAAATATGAGACGAAAATATATACAAGGGCTTGTGAGAATCCCAAACCAGTGAGAAACTCCAAAATCTAGGAGTGAATTCTCTCCTAGTCGCCTTCAACATGCCCTGAGTAGCTTGTTGCCCCTGTGTCCAAACGGGGTGGTGGGGCCTTTAGTCCTTTTTGTCATCTCCTTATTCTCATCACCACATCATCATCTTAACCCTAACCCGCCTGAATACTACAAAATACTACTTGATATATGCGCTGTTCGTGCATGCATCCCACGTGGTGTGATGACGCAATCGCCCTAAGTGATATATAGGCACGGTTTCTGGCTGGCCAGCGAAGCCCAAGACCCGTGGCAAAGTGTCGCCGACCGAGTGCTTGGCATGCGAGGGGTTTCGGGTTCGAATCCCACCCAGAGCAAACAACTTCTTTCTTCTTCTCTTTATTCTTTCCTTCTTTCCCTTCCCGTCGCCAAAAAGCCCTTAGGGGGTTAGGGTTAATCATCAAAATCCACCACTATATTAGAAATTCATACACTCTTAGACAGTGTGAACCAATCAGAGCAAACGTAAGTCAATTACTAGCCGTGCATAAATATTGTGTAATTGCATGGGCGTGCACTCCGCGTAGTATGCGCAGTGCTTTTGAACCCATTCATTTTTCTTGCGGGTGGATGCATTTATATTTGCATTTGCATTTTCCAACATTTTTAGTGACAATTTTGTTATAAAAATAGCAAAAATCACAAGATTTTTGCATGTATGAAATAAGTTAATAAAATGTGTATCACTTGTTGCTCGCGAAATTGTATAAAATAATGCACTTGTACTGAGATGTTGATGCGCGTAATGCATTCAACATGTGCATTATTTTGTACAATTTCACTCTCAACAAGTGATACGCATTTATTAACCTATAAACAATGAATACCTCTTTTGTCACCAAGATTTCATCATCATCCAATGTTGACCTGTTAATGCCAGTAATGTCATCAGCATTGACATACGTCACATATCCATCAACCTCTTGGGCTGCTGCTAGATTGGTAGACCTACAAAATTGTTTAAAAAGTAACAGACTCTTTTTAATTCTTTGTTGTTGTTGTATTTTATGTGCCTGAGCAAGCAAGCACTTTGCATGATTGATTCCAATTTTAAAACAGTAAGTATAATAGCTACAGCTTTGCGCTGATGTGAATTGGGTGAATAGTATTGCTATCATGTCTCCTTTATGATACAGATGCCACTTGGTTAAGACAACAAATAATGTACAAATGCCTAGGCTACAAATACAATAATGCAAGAGGTAAATGAGCAACCAAACACTTTAAAGCTTGAGATGAGGTTGATCAGATGAGCTCGGCCCATTTGTGACACGATCAAGGGAAATGAGTCGGATGTCGCTAATATTGATTTTGAGATATTGGCAAAGCATTAAGTGTTAAAATTCTTTTGTTTTATAATGTTTTCAGCGATTGATAAATTGATGTAACTTTGCAAAGAAAAGTCGTATCAACATGGGGTTTACAGTTTCAGAAAGCTCTAAATGTCCTTTTTAGAAAACTCTGTAAAACTCATTTTTGACCAGGGTCGACATGTGACTCATTCCCCTTGATCATGTCACATTTACGTTCATGCCAGGCATTCCAGCTAGTATAACTAGCAAGTTTGCTTAGGTTGTTCTTGATTGACCTGGGTGGTTTGGCTTTGACAAAGGAGAAGATTGGAAGTCCTTTTGATGGTATCAGGCATAACCAAACCATGTGACCTGATGTCTATGCAGGTGAGACTGCAAGTGTCTCTGGAATGTCTGATGCGTGCTTCGGAGGGACGTTAAGCCGTCGGTCCCGTGTACAGAGAGCCATACCTGTACATGTATCTCGCAGCCAGTTTCGAAAAGAGTAGGGTGTTAACCCCTGACTGTTCCCAACCCGTCCCCGGTGTTCAAATGGACCCCAATGGAAATAAGCTTCAATAGAGGCTTTCTTGGGTTATCCAGGGTTGTCAAAACCCGAACAAATCAAATCAAAAATCGGTATATTTTTAAGTTTTGCGTTCATGAGCCTCCCTTATATTTTGTTCTAACGGAACTGTCAACTCAACCAAGTGGACGGATTTCTTTTCAGTGTTGCATGATTATAACAATATCAAATAAGGGGAGAGTTTTATGACATTAACAGGATAAGTGCTATCAGTGGTGATAAACCAGGCATATTGGAAAACATCTGGATAGTTGTAACATGGGCAGTTTTTTCAGATATTTTAGAAGGTGGTTTAATTAAAATTGAATCATGGCACTACATGAATCTGCCTTGGTTGAGGGAAACAGTGCAAGACTTATTTTAGCATTATATTATAATCAAACTTACAAAACTCTGGCTCGTCCACGCGAAGGAAGAACAAAAGCTAGGTACAGTTCACCTGCGCAAATGAAAAAGAATATTAATGCTTTAAAGTTGTTATTGACTAGCTATGAAAAAACACCAAGATTTGAAACATCGTAGAAATGCATGAGGTAAATTTCCATGGTCAGTAAGTGATTTGCTAAACCGCAATCATGGAAAAAATAGTTGGCACACATGTACTAATTAATTGAAATGTGCGAAAGTGTGAAATATATGTGAAGCACAGACTCCCCCCTGTATTGCACCCTTCCCCACGCCCCATCTTTCAATGATGGAGAGTCTCACAGTCCTGATGACAAGATGGTTTGGTCCAACATTGAATTGGGGGAGCGGGGACAGAGATATACCAACAGACAGATGCATAGATTTTGAGTTAATATTACCTCGTAATAAAGGGGGGGGTCATTTCTTTTTGGGAAGTGTTTATTATTATCAACATGACCTATATATTTACAGCTATTACGCTTGTTAATCATTTGGTGGAGAAGTATATGCAAAACATTATGTAGAGAAACTTTCTGATATTGCTATTACCTTGAACTGGAGGCAAGTCATCCACATACACAGCTTCACCTGAAGTCTGTTGCAATGCAGAGCGATGTACAATGGGACGTCCAATTGAGTCAATGTTAGGCTGGTCTTTCGGTGCAGGCTGGCAATAAAGGTACGCAAGAAACGTGTACACATTGTGATATTTGTAAAAGTTGCAATACAAACTTGGTGTAGCAACATGCTAAGGTCCCAATGGGTAGTTAATACACCTTTTGTTTTCATTATGAGCTTTCTGCCGATGCCAAAATCTCCATTTTGATAGGAAAAGGTGGTAGGGTGGACAAGACTGTTAATTTGACTATACATTTTCAACTAATTAATTTACTCACCTGAAATAGTGCAGATCCACATGGAACCTTACTGGGTATGGAACCAAACTCAGGAGTTGCTGGTAAAGGAGTGGAACTGGTCACCTGCCAAAGAATGGATGTAAATTTAAAACATATGGCATGTGGTTTGTGCAAATACTGCCTTTTAAAGCATTTTTGATCTTATTCATTTTGCTACTTTTTAAACATGTGTCTCCAGAGTGTAGACTAATTTTATATAGTTTGCTGGAATAGCAAAGCACGACAAAGCGCATTTTACCCATCGAGAAAAAGTATCCAAGAATCTATACGGAGAATGCTTAAGAAGAAAACGTCTGCAAATGTGTACACTGAACTGAATAGTGATAACAGAGGTGCATGTGGAGCAAGAACAGCATCAAATCTTCCTAGAAATCGTCAGCAGAATTACAATGCTTAACATAGAGCTAAAAACATCAGCCAAAGTGACCCTGTCAATGACTTGCTCGTTTAGGAACATGACAGTCTGAACAACTTATTATGACTCATATTGACTTCCCTGTATGATGTGTGGGTTTTAGGCACAAATCAAATGTGCTTTGATTTCAGCAGATTTGCTGCATGCGATGACATGCACAGACCATTTTGTGTTGACCCCACATGTAATTTGGGGACCTTTGAAGTTACACCAGTAGTATACCAGAATTAAGTTTGTACAATTGGTGAGGACAGGAGAACATCCAATATTTTTTGGACCAACAATGATAGGAAAGATTATACATATAAGATTTTATCCTGGACTTGCCGATCTAACATTGCCTCTGATTGGTCAATTACGTGATATCTTCACTTTAATCACCAATAAAATGAAGCTTTACAAATAATTCACCCTAATATTTTTGCATGGTGAAATTATTCTAACAATGTTGCTGATTGGTCCAATCGATAATGAAAACTTCTTTTTGGCCAATTGGCAGGTAGTTCTCATGGAGTTAAAGCATAATTTGCAGATGACTCCAAGAATTCCACAAATCTAAAATGTTTTCGGCATTTTGAAAGAAACTGTATTTTGAAAGAAACTGTATTTCCAAATTAGAAGCAAAAGTGAACAACATTTCTTTCTGAACAAAACCTTCGGTGTCAGAGGAAAGATGAATGGTATACTTGATGCCCATGATGCGGATGATTTAAGGGTACATTTAGATTCTGCACAAACAGAAATGGATGATCGAGAAATTGCTTTAGTTGGCATGGTATGCACAGGATACACACCAAAATATTGGAATGACCAGAACAAGCAGTATGACTTGATGAAACATCACATGGTTGCAGTGGCACAAGAGAATTAAAGCAGAATTGCCAAATGATGAAAATGGATGTCCTATCCATAGCTACACAAACATGTCTGAGTCGGTGAACCACATTACAAATGCATGAAAAAGAAGAAAGAAGCTTTCCTGAAAGCAGCGGCTTGCCACTTTTGAGGTAAACAGTAAAGGCAAATTTCAAGTGGAATCCAAAGGTGATAAGAATGGTAAAACACAATAAAATACATACACATTCGCTATAGCCGTGGCATCGATGTCAAATATACTACAGCAGCATATAAAGTTTGTATGCATAAGAAATGTGGTAAAAAGAACAAAACTGTGCTCGCTGAGAGCAGCACAAACATTATTGCTGTGGTGGGCAAGAAAGGGGGCAGGAACAAATACAAGTGTAAACCAAGTACAGTCGTGGAAGAACCCAACAAAAATGCTGACGAGGAACACGCAGGACATACTGAAATACATCACAATGATAATGCTTTTGTTCTTCAGTTTATATCCAAAGAATGTAAGAGATGCAAATCTTGTAGCACTGACTTTTGTCATCGTCTGGCAATAAGGACATATGACATACTGTTTGTTCACAAAGAAAGATAGCATTATCCTAAGGATGGAGATTGGGGTAATAAACTGCCCAGTACCAAAGAGGCAAAGATTGGTTAATATTGTAGCCAAGGTTGTGCGTTCATGTTGTAGTTTGAAATAGACGATATACGATCGTGGTATACGATCGTGGTTGGATCAAGTACAGTAGATGAAAGCCTGATGAGACGACAGCTGTGTTCATTCAATTGGAATTCTTACTTTGTACCTAAGTCCTGGCATACTTGGTTGCAAAGTTATGAACTTGTTATGTCCATTTCCTTCTACTTAAAATTGCCTTAAATTTTCCTATCTCAATTTTAATTACGGTATTTTACTTTGGGGAAATGCAAACAAGGCATATCTGAACAAATTATTTAAGCTACAAAAAAGAGCTTTAAGAATAATATCTCATAGTCCGTATTTAAGCCATTCAAGACTATGTACAAGAAAGAGTTGTCTATTTTTATGTATAAGTATACCAAAGGTATGTTACCAAAATCCAAAAATTTGGAATCAAATACCTTATGAGATTAGACAGGCTACCAACATTTCTCTCTTTAAGAGAGGAGTACATGCCTTACTGAATGACAAGTAGATCCAAGCATGTTTTGCTTCATTATTATAGTGTAATATTTCTGTTAATCATTCTGTTAAATCATTGCCTCCACTTAATATGTCATCTCAAAGTTGTTTATCATTGCTTTTATGCTTTATATCAGTGTTTGTAATTTGCTATATGTTAATGTTAAATACTCATGATTGTAGTACAATATTATATTTAAATTGATTGATTCATTATATTTGTGTTTAAATTTTTTGGCTACAGATCCTCGTTTTGTTTTTGTTCTGTTTTAATTTGTGTAATTTAATTATACAGGGGGTGCAGCATTTACAGGCTTAGCTTATCGTTGTACCTCCTCCATCGTGTTGTACTTTTTATAATTATTGTATTTTGTTGTAATTTTTGATGGAAATAAAATAAATCTGATTGATTGATTGATTGAATTTAAATATTGCCACCTGTTGTCTGATTGGAACGGGTCTGATTTTGAAAAGTAGGCCTTTTTTGGTCCTTTTCCAAAAATTCTGCACTTTTTTGACCAAGAAACCATAAAGAACCTACTTTTTCACCAACTAAGCTCCCAAATGGGCACATTTGGACCTTTTTTGACCGAAAAAGGCATGAAAAACCTGAGTTTTTTTATCGCCATGAGAAATCCGCTCTCAACTAAATTGATATTAAGGGCATTGGCTCTAAAAATGTTAGGCCTAATGTTATGTAAATAAGACAATTTCACGCTCCATGACTTTCACGCTGGATCTCGGAGCTTGTTCCTTTGTTATGCTAAATCCTTTCCCTATTTTCTGTGCACAACGTTCTTCATATACAGGTGAATGCACATGAAAAGAGTGTATCGCATTTGCAGCACGTGCAAAGTCAATATTGTGATACGTGTGTCAAGAAATGTAATGCTATGGTCGCATAAAGTGGACCTTTTTGGCCTTTGGTGATTTTTTGGTGAGGAGGGGGCAACCTCCCCCTGCCCCACCCCTGTGTATTGTTACCTGTTTTTCTTCAAGGCTCTTGAGGACTTTAAAGAAGAACTTGAAGAAGCTTCCTACTACCAGATTACTGCAGTAATCCTGATCTTTTCCGCTGGCATCGATGTCAGATTGGAGATCTTCTTTCAAGGAAGCGCAAGTTGATTCTAACAATTCAGTATTCCAAGTCCTAAATGATGTATAAAATCATACAATAATAACCAACCTTTGTACAACACATTTTTATTAAGGGGGTACTACACCAGTCTGCCAAATTTTGTGCCTATTTTTGCATTTTTCCCAAAAATTATAGCGTATTGGTGACAAGTAAGATATGTATATTATAGGGGCAAGGACTACAACTACTGCACTGGAAATTTTTATTTCAGCACAGACAACAGTTGTGGAGTTACAGTCAAAAATGAGGGAAAAAACGATATTTGATCAATAAATCAGTAACTACTTGCCTTGAGTTAATGAGTGCAGTAGTTGTAGTCTTTGCCCCTATCATATATTTACATATCTTACTTGTCACCAATGCGCTATAATTTTTGAGAAAAATGCAAAAATAAGCACAAAATTGGCCAGGGGTGTAGTACCCCCTTAAATACATTTGAATGCCGAACTTTGTAATTATGACTTAGAATTGATTTCACTAACATTTGCAACCATCATATTCATATCATATTCATATCTTCAACTTGGTGTAATTTCAAAGCTTATTTTGTTAATTGAAACATATTGAAATGGCCAATAGACATTGAATCAAAGTTGGAACGAGTATCAAAGTCCAAAGATTAGCTGCTCTGACATTAAAATTTCTAAAAGCAGGGTTGCTCTTGTAATGAGGAGCAAGAAGTGAATCTATAGAATTTCCTCTTGTACTATAGCTATGAATAGAATGGGTAAAGCTGAATCTAGAACAAAGATAATCAGGAGCTTTACCAGGATATTGGGTTGATTATATTGAAGCCATATACCCCTCCATGTGTCTTTATCTTTATCTTCTACAACTGATGAGTATTTCAAATGGAAGTTACCAAATTGTCTATTCTTTTTGAAACCCATACTCCCTCTCAAGTTGATATAATTAAAATCTAGTCAACTGGACAGGGTCTCAGTTCTGTGACCCCGTCACGGGTCACAGACCAATCGCCGCCGAAAAATCAGACGGCTTGAGGAAGCATCCAGGATAGGATGTGAAACGTCGCCAGTCAAAAATAGTTAGTCCAATTGACTAGATTTTAACTATATCAACTTGATATTTTATATATTACCTGGATGACTGAGAATATACACAAACATACTCCCTCAGTAAAAGACTTAGGTAAGTCATAACGCTCATTCTACAAAATCTGGTGCCAATAGCCTTTTTTCCATTCTTTGGTCCACAAAAACTTTGTCGAGCATTTAGGGCATCAAATATGTTGTTTTTCTGGTAGAACTCAACGAGATCTACACGGACATATATAGTTTTCCATACTTTAAATGCTTTCTTCAGCCTGATTAACCCTTGCAAAGGCTCAAAAATCGCTAAAAATGCATTTCCACAGCTCAAGTGTCACATCTAACCCTAAATATTTTCTTTGAATAAATGCGATTTCTTTACATATTTGTTGTATTTTAATTAGATAACGCACCATCATATTGTTTATCAACATTATTTTTTAGTGATTAAAATGTCTTTGTGTAATTCTAAAATAAATTGCACTTTCCACCAAAACGCTGTGAGCTACGTTACCCTTTTTAAACACGTTATTGGAAAGAAGTAAAACAGAGGTATCAATGTAATTTGCGATTTTGAAAGGAAACACTCATAGGTTTTAAAAATCACAGTAAAAATTGTGATGCTGTAGCATTTTGGCATAGAAATGTTGTAAACATTGAAATTTCGACTGACCATGTTAAGATTGGTGAGCTACGTTACCAGAATTCTATAGTATGCACTTGTATTACATGTACTTCCTAATAATATGTGAAAGCTACCAGTGGTCGAACCCCATTTATATTAGAATTAACCGACATAACGTTCTAACGTTCTTAAATCACATTAAAACATTAAAACCAGTGAACTACGTTACTGTGAGCTACGTTACACACTCATTTATGCATCTTCAAAACTGCTATGAAATGGTGAAATCGGTTTTACATTTCACTCAAGTGATCTTTAGTTTGCTTTTTATGACCTTGGATTGAGTAAAAACAGCCCATTTTATAGTCGGTAACATAGCTAACATTACATTGAGTTTTAATGTTAAAAAACATCATGACATCCTGAGAGAAAAATATGCAAGTGGTGTGGGCAAGTTTTTACATCTGAAAGTAGTGATACATTTACTTTTAAAAAACACAAAAAGCAGGTTTTTTTGAACAACTTTTATTTTTTCAATTTTTTTAGTGGATTGGCACCGGATTTTGTAGAATGAGCGATAACCTCATTAATAAACGCGATACATGCGATCCAATTGTTTTTATTTATTTGCCAAAACGCAAATGCTGAACGCAGTTACTAATATTCGACAGTGGTAGTAACCTCTGTGCGCGTTGTGTTGTGCGTCAAACAAACTGCACGCCCTCTAGCCGCCGTATTTGGATTCCGTGCTACCATATTTGCACAGATTGTGATTCGCACTTCCGTTATTCGTCTCTGATTTTTTGAGAATGAAAATGTAAAAATTGTTTATTTTTGAGGAAAATTGTGTGTTATTTTGTAAAGTGACGAGATGAAAGTGACGGTTATGATTGAGGTTAATAACTATGCATCGGCAATTTGTCAGGCATCTGAAAAATCTAAACATTTTGCTATGGACCAGTCAAGTTATCCCTTGGTTCCAAAGGCAAAATGTTTAGATTTTTCATAATGTCCTCCAAATAACCGCATTTATTAACCACTAAATATTCTACGAGGGGAGTGTAGTTTTCAAATGGAACGGCCCCGTGAGGCATACTAATCTTACCTTCCAATCAGCTTCTTCATTGTAGCATCTGCAAATACTGGCAGTTTACGTATCCCACCAAAAACCAAACATCCATCTCTGACAACATCACTCTCCGGTTCAAATGTCATGCAGAAAGCAGCGGTTACAACTGCGTTGTCAAGGTAATAACGCTTGTGTGACATCTTGTAGAACTCAACATGTTCATTCTGAAAATTAGACGATGTAAAAATCAAGGTTAACAAAGACAGATGACATAATCAGTGTTCGAATTTAGGAAAAATAAATGGTTGTCCCACGGACAACCAGATTACAATTTCTGGTTGTCCGTCTAAGTTTTTGGTTGTCCGTAGGCCTACAAATGTGACTTTTGGCTAGATTTATGGTTGTCCGGCGGACAACCGAATCAGTATTTTTGGTTGTCCGGCGACTTTTTTAGTTGTCCCGGGCAACCGGACAACCAAAATTTCGAACGCTGTACATAATGCTACCATGTGAGCCTGCGTAAAGTCAGCAAGATAGACTCAATACTGACTTCAACATGGATCCTGAGCATTAATTACCATGTTGTTGATATGTGACTCAAGTTTTACAAAGTGTCACCAAAATATGGACCAGTGTAACATCAACATTTAACATTGAGTTTTGGCTCGTGAAAATTGATGAGGGCCTGTACATTCCAAACCCAAGGGCCTGAATGGCCCTTGAAGATTTTTGTCTTATTTTGAACACTGTCATCATGTTCTACTTATTTAGTAATGTCCCCTGTTATGTCCCCTATATGTCTGCATCTAAAATGTGGACAATACATCCCCCCCAAAAAAAAATGTTTTAGCCCTCTTTCGAATATTTTCACATAAAAAAATGGAAATTATGTGAACATTTCTTCCAAATTAATAATGTATGGGAACATTTCAATTAAAATGCTCACAAAAGGAATATCCTTGGTGAATTTACAGGTCTCTCTCCCCCGGGGGGTTCACTTGGGATATTATATGGTACCCATGCTCATCACAAAAAGTGTCGAAAAAGGGTCAAGTTTTGACCTGCGTAGACGCCAATTTCAGGAAAAGGGGTACCTTTTAAGGGTAATCTACGACGTTTAGGGTTGTCATTTCAACCCATCTTTGACGTTAAGGGTCACTTATTTGCAGAGATGATTCTGGAGATGCTGGTTGGCCTACTCAGGTATACGAAACTAAGAAAATGAATATGTACGGTTCCAGTTTATTTTCTTTATTAGTAGGCCTACTCATATTAAAGCCATATTATAACATTTCTGTAAAAATAGATTAGTATTTATTTTCCATAAAATGTACTCTTTTACTGTCAGATATGTCCCTTTTAATTTTGAGCCGAACAAGTGAGGTAAAGCATAGAAAATTGGAATTTACTACTAGCGCCCATGCATGTTACTCCGCGGTTGTAATACGCTATGATCCTCCGGGTGTGTGTGTATGTGTATCCCGCACGCCATGTACGTACTGTGCATACGTGTTCGACTAATATTTCCATCGTAATAATAAAACGCCGGTTCCATCGTTTTATTCAAAAACTCGGATTTTGACAAAACTACAGCACCTAAAGTCTTGATTTTTGCAGAGTATCTTTATTGACTAAAGTACATTACAATCGTGTAAAAACCAGAATTTAAATTTTTTTTTGAGGGCGTTCTCCTCATCAAATATTATAATAAGGCTTTAAGTGAGAAAATTGTCATACACATTACGCCATTTAGGGGTCCGTTTTAGTGTATTACGCCTTAGGCGGAAAAATTTCTAATATCTTACGCCAATAAGGGGTGAAATTTGCAACCCCTGAAAACGTCATGTAGGGTCGAATTTTGAGATGCTGTGACAAGCATGGGTACCATGTAAGTGTGCAAGTGAACCCCTGGGCTCTCTCCAGTCTGGCTACTGTAGCCTGTTCCTAGCATACTTATTTGCAAAGTTTTAAGATTAAGTATGCCAATTTTAATGTTTTTATTGGAATTTCTTGGTATCCCAATATCATGATAAAGCCTTTTAATAAACATGATGGTAAAACTTCAACTTACCACACTGGTAAAGGGTATCTCAATGTACTGAAGTATCTCATTGTATTTGACCAATCTGTCATCAGAGGAGTAGGAGCTGCCATTCAAGGTACTTTCACACACATTTCCTGTATCAAAATTCAGATAATACTGTTTGTATGAAAATGAAGTTATGTTGGTGTCTTATTCAACACTGCATGGCACCCTCACCAAACAAAAACACACACCCTTGCCTGTAAATGCCTCCAAAGGGGGACGTACAAAGTAAAAAAGCACTGTACTGTCCAATAGAGGACACACATATATTCAGTGAATCAACACACTGTAGACATACACACTATGAGATGGTATAACACCAAGAGAGGACTCCGGGAGAGGACATGCTTTAAATAGCATTTTATACATCATTTCCGTCATCTTGCACCTATCGACGCATACCATGGACAGTCCACATTTAGGTGTGTATCCATGATTGGAGTGTGTTTCCACAAATAATGCCTCGCTTTTGGCGAACACCTACTCCCCCACACACACCCCCCACCCCTACCCATTTACACTGCCAAACGAGGACACCTAGCTTTTCACTGTACAACTGAGGACCTTATACATTTGACTTTTTGCATTCTAATCGTGGACATTCGTGTGAAAACCTGACAATTAATCGACTAACCGAGGACCTCAACACATTACCGGCATTGGGGGATCTACCCCCCCCTATGCAATTTTGAGCTGTATAGCGCCCTCTACAAGCGTTAAAAAAATGAGGACGTCCTCGTTTTTGTATGCGTCTGTAGTTTATAAGTGAAATGTCAAGTGGGTGTCCTCGTTCGTAGGTGAAAACGCACGCACCAACTCCACAAATGTTCATTGACAATATGTGACATGAATGTCATGATCAAGGGGAATGAGTCAGATGTCGCTAATATTGTGTTTGAGATATTAGCAAAAATAGTGTTCAAATTCTTTTATTTTATATTATTTTCAGCCATTGATAAATTGCTCATAACTCAGTAACCAGGTATCCTAGTTTGATAGCATTTGCAATCTGCCAGAAAATGATGTAAAAATTGTCAACATGTGACTCATTCCCCTTGATCATGTCACATATCACAACTTTTACAAGTGAATCTTGAATGAAATGTTTGCATGATCAATTTACTTGATTATTTAAAAATAATAGCCCTATCAGAAAATGTTATAATGATGACATTATGATCATAATGAGATGGGATGGAATTAAGGAGGGAGGGAGAGAAGGAGGGAGGGAGAGAAGGCGGGAGGAGAGCAGGAAGGAGGGAGAGAAGGAAGGAGGGAGAAGAGAAAGATTGAGGGAGGGAAGGTGGGAGGGAAGTGGGAGGGAGGCATGGGATGGGAGGGAGAGAGGGAGGGAGGGAGGGATCATGGTTGGGAAGGAGAGAGAGAGAGAGAGGGAGGGAGGGAGGGAGAGAGAGAGAAAGGAATAGGATGGGATGATACTGGAGGAGGAGGGGAAGCGAGCAAGCAATGGAGGGAGGAATGGTCAGATTGATTGAAAGTTCAACACTTTAATTACAGTTGAAAAGACAACTTTCATCTTGTTTAAAGGAGGAGGGTCCAATTTCATCACTGTTATTTAACCCCCTGAGCACTACCTGCTGATCTAACATGGCCTCTGATTAGTCAATTACATGATATCTTCATTTTAATGACCAATTTTTATGACTGTTGCAACAAAAGTCAAGCTGTTTCACACCACTTGTGTTACAGTATTGCTCTATGGCTGTGAGTCCTGGGTGATATCTACTGACATGGCAAATAAGATCAACGCTTTTGGTACATCATGTTACAGGATAATGCTGAACATCAAGCGCACTGACCATGTTAGTAATGAAAGGGTCTATACCATCACCAACACTGTGCCTCTTATCAACTCTGTCAGATCACGACAACCACGATTCCTGGGACATATCCTGAGGATGCAGGAAGATGAACCATGCAGAAGATATGCTCTCTACACCCCATTACATGGTAAAAGAAGACCTGGAAGGCAAAGAACATCCTACTTGTCTTATGTGCAAAAACTGTTGGGGGATTTTGACAACTTTCTACTGCCAGATGCCATTGCCACTTTGGCTTCAGATCGTAGTACATGGAGAAACTTTGTAGTCGCCTGCTTCGCAGCCGAATGAAATGAATGAATGACCAATCAGAATGGATCTTTGCAAATTATTCACCCCAATTTTTTGTGTGGTGAAATTATTTTAACAATGTTGCTGATTGGTCCAATTGATAATGAAAACTTCTTTTTGACCAATCGGCAGGTAGTTCTCATGAGGTTAAAACTTAGGGGCATGAAGTTGACCAAACTCTCCCTGGCTATAGTCTGTGCTACACACTGTGTACCTATACTACCCATATAGGTAGAAACTATACTGGGACCACTCTTGGAAACCAAAGTGGGCAGTGGTCATGCTCCCTGCTTTGTGGCACACTGTCGCGGCTTCGCCACTCAACCCCAGTCGATTGTGAGTATATAGTCTTATGGAATTTCATCATGATAATTTAATCCGTTTTTTGATGGAGTAAAGTGGAAATGAAAATGTTTTTTTTTATCTTTCAATATGGAAATGAAATTGTTGATCATCCTCCTTTAACTGAGAGATGAATATCGTCCACATACCATCAGTATCCACTATGAAAGCTTTAGCACCAACAGCCATAATTAAAGGAACAAGGTCATAGTCTGACTTGGGAGCAACTAGGTGTCCCCCTATAGTCTGTGATAAAAAGAAATAAAAATAAGAATTACTATAGTATATGAAAATAAGTACATGGGACTCTCATATAAACATTTAGTAGCGGTTTGGTTATCGCCCTACAATTCCTATGCAGGCATTTTTTTCGGGAGGGGGCATTTGAGGCAAAGTGAATTTCAGGGGAGTCAACAAATTTTTGCGCAAAATTGCCGCTAAGAGTGGACACTTTCGTAATTTGGGGTTTTTACTGGGGGGCAATTGGGGTGAAGAGTTCTGACTGGGGACATTTTCCCCCCTACCCTAGGGCCGCCACAGATTCTTTTGACCCATACCACGCATTATTTAGGGCTTACTTTGACAAGAAAATAAGGTTACCTCCCACATGTCAGACTTCCAGAACTCACTCTGATTTATCATGCTATCAAGCTTTAATCTGACTTCATGGTGAAAGAATGGATTACTAATGTTTTGATTTTGATATGCACATATCTAGTCCAGGTCCGTGGCCAGGATATATGTTGGGAGGGTGCTGATTTTGAAAAATGGACATTTTTTTTGCCATATTTTTTACCTTTTTCGACTGGGGGCGGATTTGGACATTTATGGACCAAAAGGCATAAAACCTATATTTTTTTGCTACACGTTGCACCCCCCGCACCCCCTGGCTATGGGCCTGATCTAGTCCAAGCCTTCTCAACTAGTTTATTTGTGCAAACTGGAAAATTTTAATGATCATGAAGTAGCACATGGTAAGGGAGGACTTAGTGAGGGAGCGGATGCACGACTGACGCATAGCAGGTAGGGTCTAGGGGCCTATGTGGGGTCCAGGGTCAAAGCATTGGCTTTTCGGGTTTTTTTAAGGCTCAGATTGGGTACTTTCACCACTGTTTTGTTCAAGATTTATGTGAAAAAATCATTAAAATTACTGTGCACCACTTTGAACGACTACAAGGTGGCTTTTGCGCCACCAGTTCATGTGTTCTAGTCCATGTGCAATAATTATGCAAATGAAACCTATATGTGACAAGATCAAGGGGAATGAGTCACATGTCGGCCCGGGTCAAAAATGAGTTTTTCACATGTATCTAAAGAGGACATTTAGAGCTTTCAGAAACTGAAAACCCCATGTTGATACGACTTTTCCTTGTGAAGTTACATCAATTTATCAGTCGCTGAAAACAAAAGAATCTGAACACTTTCTTTGCCAATATCTCAAAATCAATATTAGCGACATCCGACTCATTTCCCTTGATTGTGTCACATATATGTACCTATATCCTACATGTACCCAGCTCTTACCAATGTAACTTGGGATTTTGTATTATTCAATAAAAATGCAATATTAAACAATGTGGTAAAAGTATTATAAATCACATCTTTGTTTTACTTTTCCTTATTGTATGATAATTCTATTTAACACATTCCTACTTACAGCAACATTACGTATTTGGCATGATGCATACTGCTGCAAAGCCTGCTGAATGACCTGAAGAGTCAATGCTTGGTCACCTGTTTGTTAATGAAAAGACAAAATTCCGTTATAGGGGGTAGGCATTACGACGTCACTCATGACAGAGTCAATCCTCATTTAAATAAAATTCTGTCCTCCATAAGGTACCACAGGGCAATTTGCATGATAATACAATAAAACAGGTGATCGGTATGAATGGTTGTGGAATAGAGCTACGGACCTGTCCCTCTGTCATCTTCAGCTATCTTAGAACTGCAACATGGTTACCATTTCAAGTGTAGGGTTTGCTTTAAACATGCATGAGCAGGGGCAGAACGCTGAATCTTGGTAGGAATTGCTTTATTCCCACAGAGGAGAGAGACAACAGAGCCATGTACCACCAGTCAAAGTCTCTGCATCATCCGAAAATGAGGGCCGATTGTTCCATGAAATGCGATAGGCGAGACTGCTACGCAATTACCGCGTATTTTCATGGTCTATCGCATAATCGCGAAAGCATGCAACGCTCACTCAGCGCTGGTGTGATTGTTTAACACGGCACGATCGAACAATCGGCCCTCATGAATATGCGAGAACTCACAATATACAATACACGGGACTTTGACTGGTGGTACGCTCTCTGTTTTCTCTCTGTGTTTATTCCGTGTTAGTAACTGGATAGCTGACCAAGATTCAGCTTGCTGCTGATCAGCAGGAGCTGATGACACAAAATTGGAAGTTCTGCCCAACGATTGGCTAGTTAAGTAGACACCAAAGAATCAAAACAAAACTTACTTGATAGAGTTTTACAATGCAGTTTGATTGCATTCTGTAGCATTGACATTGTGACACTAGCTCCAACCTTCAGGCCTGTCTCTGTGAGCTCAATGCTGTTGAGTTGTGAAACTTGTCCTGTGTAGATGACAACTCCCTCGAGATTGTGTGATGCTCCTATGGTAGAAAAGAATATTATAAATAAATGATACATTTGTATGTTTGTTTGTTTGTTTACCCAGGTTGGTCCAGAAGGGACACACTGCTTGGATCCTTATGGGATTTATTACTGCATATTACTACTTGTTGAGAGAGAAATGGAGAAATAATGCACCCACACATACTGAGATGTTGATACCGTTTAAAGAATCCCAAAGGGTGGGTTGCATCATTTGCATCAACATCATGCAGTGCTCTACATATTTTTCCAACCAATTTTCTGAGAGAAAATTGTAAGAATAATGAACAGGGTATAATATGTCAATGCCATGGGCCATAGTGGTCACATTTTCTGCAAAGTGTGCTGAGACCTGTGGATTTGGCAGTTACACTATAAATCACCTTCCTTTTTGTTTGCTTGTTTGTTTGTGGTCAGTATGTGTATGTCTCAAACAAAAGAGATGAGTACATGTTGCTATATAACTTTAAAGCCATATTATAACATTTGCTGAGGAAGACGCCCTCACTGAATTTTTAAAACTCCCTTTTTTACACAATTAAATTGTACTTTATTAAACCAATATACCCTGCAAAAATCAAGACTCTAGGTGCTGTAGTTTTGTCAAAATCCGAGATTTTGAATAAAACGCGGAACCGGCGCTTTTATTAATGTCGATGGAATTATTAGTCGAACGCATACACAATGTTCATAACACACAGTACGTACACGGCGTGCGGGACGGTGATATACACAAGAAAGGGTCGTACCACAACATGACCGAAGGAGTGGTACGTATTGGCGACATGTGCGCTGGTAGTAAATTCCAATTTTCTTTGCTTTGCCGTAGTTGTTCGGCAAAAAAATAAAAGGGGATATATCTAACAGTAAATAAGCTAACATTTTATGGCAAAGAAATGCTAATCTATTTTGTATGGAAATGTTATAATATGGCTTTAATCGCTAAAAGATTGAGAATAACTCCTTTTAATTGAAAAAGATTGAAAATTCAAATCATTTGACTGAATACAGTTGAAAATGATTTGTCCCTAATTTGGGATGGCAAATAAAGATTGAAAATTCAATCTTAAAGATTGAAAATTCAATATTTTTGAATGAATATTCAATCAGGCAATTTAAGAGAGTAGAGTATTAAATCTTTACCTGGTGCAGCAGTATTTCCTGCGATTATTACTGCCTTTGGGTTGTTAGATTTTAGACTGAGGAAATCTTCAATATTACCAGCATTAATCCATGTTAGTTGGTCTTTCGTAAACTGTGTGGATTGCAGGAAGGTACTGTTATTTGTCTGAAAAAAAATCAACCAAATATTATTTCACTATCAGCCCAGTGTACACATTCATATGAAATTGATTTTGAAAATGAGTACAGCTCATGGGTGCAGCCATTACAATTAAGGCCACATGCAGGGGCACATACATACCCATGATTGGGGGACACCAGGAGGTGGATTTTGCATGTTTTTGCATAAACACCCAGAGGAGGATGGTCATGCATCATGAGGCTGAAACTACTAGACTGAGACTCATGAAACTACTGGACTGACAGCCTGTTCAAAATAGTCTGTTATCAATTAAAAACTGAACGAAAATACAGACACTGGAGTTTGTTTTTGAACACCAGCCAGTAGATTAAGAATGGACAAAATATTTGTCACAACATACCACATTCTTAGAATAATTTTGGGGCAATGTATTTGAACATCATATGTAAATCAATGGCAAATTCAAAATTGGTACAAATCATGGCCATCATGCCCCCTGTAAACACTTGCAAAACTGGTCTGGATATGCCGGTGCAAATGCCCAAAATATTCACTGCACACAAATGGACAGTATACAAATACAACATGTTTTGAGGGGAAGTAGTCAAAACTACTGGTCCCGAGGTGTTGGATGATTTGACTATACTTCCCGACGCGTCAGCGGAGGGAAGTAGTCAAATCATCCATCACCGAGGGACCAGTAGTTTTGAATACTTCCCCGAAATGGAACATGTTGTATTTGTATTTTTTACTATACCTCATAAATATTTTCACTATCACGGTAAAATCTTTCAAACAAAAGTCAACAACACACCAGTCAACGTGCCGGCCAGCATGGTAAAATAGGCCTAAGCTTAATATTTTGCTTACCTGATTTTATTGGAGGATTTTTGTTCAATCAATTTACATTTTGACGTATATTATTCTAATTTTCTTTTTAACATTACATAAATAGCATTTTGTTTCATAAAATGTCAAATTCGCGTGTTATTATCCATCGGTAATCTCAGCAAAATAACTGCAGCAGACGCCATTTTCACGATAAACGCGTCTGCAGAATCGCCGCTGTGTAGATAATGCTACGCCTAAAGGAACAGTGACACGCGGGGTCGATACCCCGTGTGGTAGTAGGGTGCGGAAGTTTTACTACTTCCCAGCGATGCGTGTAATTGCACAGGCGCGGTGAAGTACTCAAAATACCGTTCTCGGACGCTGGCGTTATTAACCAATTAGATGTCTGGATTACCTAATAAATATTTATGAGGTATAGTAATTTTTACTACAGTATCGGAGCACAGAGTAAGAATTCCCAATTACTTATTTCTCAACCCAAGGGCTAAGAGCAAACTTATTTATGTACAATTGATTTGTTAGGAGTGGCCAGTGTTCGAAATATGCCTCAAAAAGTTACAGGCCAGCCGGGCTTGACTTTAAAAAGTTACCGGCCAGCCGGGCCGGCAACTAGATGCCAGTCAGAAAAGTTACCGGCCAGGCCAAAAAGTTACAGGCCAATGGCCGGGCTGACCGCCCTATTTCGAGCGCTGGGAGTGGCCTTTCTTTTCCTTGCTCTTTTTCTTCATTCTGTTACTTTCTAGTTTTCTCTTCATACAGGCCAGCATGCTTATATATAATTTTTAAGCTTGGCTTGAGCAATTTGCTTGAGCCTGGCCGGTCCCGTCAGGACCCAAGTGTTAGTCAACCTGGACCGACTGGTTAAACAGACAGACACAAGTCATACAATGCACAAAATATTTTAAAGAAAGAAATGATGCAATGGACAAAAGAAGTTAATAGAGACTTTTCAGCAATAAAGATTGAAAGTTGGCAAAGATACAAATGTCTTTTTCTATAACTTACCAATAATTCAGGAGGAAATATGACATCTTGAGTGGGGTCATATTCTGTGAATTTAGTGACATCATAGAGCTCGTCACTCTGAAAAGAAATACAGATATAAATGTAAATAAGGCTTTAACTATTAATAAAATATAATAAAATAAATGTAAAAATTTATTTAGCACATTGCGTCGTAAAAATCCTCAAAGCGCTTTACATTTACTCCGCCGTCGGAACCACATTTGCTGCCCACAAATGGTGCAGGGTTCATCAGTACAATGACCACAACTACCTCTAAGCAGTGGGTGGGGTGAGGCAAGCGAGGCAAAGTGCCTTGCCCAAGGGCGCAACATGGTGGTGGGATGGGGACTTGAACCCATACACGTCGAGCAAGCTCTCAGAATCCAAGGCTGTAACCACTGAGCCACCGTGTCCTATTAAGGTAGTATGGAAGCCCTAGGGAAACTACCTCAGAATACAAGTAGCCTCCCTCCCACTACCCACACACAGCATGGGGCAATATAACCCCAAGTCCACCCACCCACACACGTGGCAAGCGAAATACAAGTGCATTACGGTGCCCTAGTTTGGTTTTACTTGTCTGCCCATTTAACTTGGGTGGACTGTCCAAGTTATTTGTTTATAACAATTTGCATAGTTTGACCCACTTTTCATCCAATTTATGGTTCCGTCATATAAAAAATAAAGAATATTTTGTGTATAGTCTTACCATTTCAGCATCACCATTTTGACAGCATTTTCCTCCCGTACTCCCATTGCAACAACCTGCCTGCTGGGATAGATACAGAAATCAGACAGAAATTGAAATAACATAAAGACTAAATTCACCACAAGTATGACTGACATTTACTTTTGTAAGGTTTTATTCTATGGACAGACGGCCAACATCCCCTGCAAAAGATGGAGCACTCATATGTGTTCATTTACACACATAAAATTTGACGGTTTACACATGAAAAGTGTTATCACAAAATGCTATAAAATCCATTTCTGACATTTTTAGTTAAGATCACCATCATGCATACAGTACAAAATAATGTTTTTAAAATATCACCTCATTTATTAAACTCCAAAGTATCACATATGTGTCCATCCATATCAAAACGATGCACTTGTCGGCTGCTACATGTGTCTCATTTCACAAAATAGCTAGGAATAAATATACCAGACTCATCTCAAGCGGAGGTCACTTCAAATCATCTCCAAGTCACATAGTTTAGGAATTAGAGAACATTCCTTAACCATGTGACTTGGGGATGCTTTGAAGTGACCTCTACTTGAGATGAGTCTGGCATTTATTCTCAACTATTATGTAAAATGAGACACATGTAGCAGCTGACAAGTGCATCGTTTTGATATGGATGTACACATATTTTCTAATTATTATATTTATATTTTAGCAGCTTAATTTGCATGTGTACAACTGTACATCCAAATCAAAATGATATCATGATCGATGCACTTACCAGGAGCTACATCTCAGTTTATATATAATAGCTAGGAATAAATACCAGACTAATCTAAATTGGAGGTCACATTAACCAGAAATCATTCCTAAATCATGTGACTTGGGGATGATTTGAAGTGACCGCTACTTGAGATGATTCTGGTATTTATTCCTAGCTATTATGTTTCATTTTCCCTTCGATATGAGGGGGTATGCAAAATTTTTGTGCGAAAATATATGAAAATCCTCTGCTCCCCCCTGGCATAAATATTGACCCCTCCCTTATAGTCTACCTCAGTGAATGTCTTGAATGCATCTAGGATTGGTCTATATCCAGTACATCTACACAGGTTTCCTCCATAGCACTCAACACCTCATCAGTGGATGGTTTCGGGTTGTTTCTTAGTAATGTATACATGGACATTACCATACCAGGGCTACAGAATCCACACTGGGAACCATGGGTTTGGGCTAATCGTTCCTATAATAGAAGAAAAGGCAGAGGAAAGATGATGAAGAGACAGCAAGACAGAATGATATTTTTTTTCAATTAAATGGTGACCGGATATAGTTGGATAATCAAATTCTTTAAAACTTACATATAAAATAAAATGTTGTCCCTTTCAAACATTCATTCATAAATATGTTCCTTGTAAATGTGACTAATTCCATAAGGAATTACTGACATTTATACAGCGAGATACAGGTAGTCTACAGTGTTTTTATTAATGATAATCATCACGATGATCATGTAATAAATTGATATCAAATGAGAGATCCTATTTTTCTCATTAACATATTGAAATAAGGAGTTGCAAATCGGTGTATTTCCGAAGATATCATCAAAAACTGTATAGTCGAGACTAATTTGACAGTCTTTTGATGATTTGTCCGGAAATATACCAATTTGGAACGCCTAATTTCAATATGTTAATGAGAAAAATACGAGCTTTCACCTAGCTGATACTAAAATCTGCATTTTAATGAGGTAAAGTGGTGGGATGAGGCTATCAATCACTTAGCCCCCTTTACGTTTCATTTGATCAAGATCATAATCATAATCACCCATGTCTGCCATGATCAGAAAGATTTTGAGTCTGCCATGGCACTGTCACTCAAAGACAGAGAATTTATTTCTTACAATTTGTGAAAATAAATATGTATTTTTTACCAATTGCAACAATAAAAATGTAAATATTTCATGATTAACATCTTTTAAAGATTTCACAACCTAAAGAAAGAACCCCCCTTTAACATCTTTGTATGCCTGTAAAAAGAACTCTAATAATTGTAATGTAACTGAAACCAAGAGTCACTGAACTAGTGCCCGAGAAGCTAAATGTCACTTTCATTATCAGATTACATAGGATAGTCAGTGCCAGAATTTTGTTTCCAGGGTGGGGGAGGGGAATTTGCCTAAAATTAGCAGTTTGGGCCTAAATTTATTTGACACAGGGAAAGTGGGGAGCCAAGTCTAAGATGGGGGGGGGGGGAATTCCCACCATGGCTGCTTCTAGTTTATACACACAACCTGTGAAGACTGAAGAGTATGCTGGACATATTCAAACAGAGAATGACTGAAACACAAAGCCCCCCCCGGTATTTTCCTTGCCACCCCCCCCCTTTGGGGGGCAAAACATAAAAATGACACAAATTTCCACTGTTTATGCAATTTTGTGCAAAATCGGTCGATTCCCCCCCCCCCCCCCCTGAAATTCACTTTGCCCCCACCTCCCACCCCGAAAAATATTCCAATGTATACCTGAACTGCATGCAGTTTGGTCTTGGTGCTACCAATCCCTTCTATCGTTGTAACAGCCTTGCCATGGATGGCACAGAGTGGATACAAACAAGCATTCACAGCAATGTGACTGGTGAATAAAACAAAATTCAAAAACAAATTAAGGGAACTAGAATGAGCGTTTATTGCGTTTCGACAGTATTATTTGTGGGACATGAGAGCACCTCAGACCTATCGAATTGCATTCTGAATACTGAAGCATGTCTTTCTGATATCAAATAATTTTCATTTTTGAAAATCACGATATAATACAAATTTTATGACAAATTATAATAATTTGATATTTTTCAAATATTTGATATATAACAGTCCTCAAGTAAATTATATAAATCTAATGATATATTCTTAAAGTGTATGTAGCTGGGAGGAAAAGCCCGACGGTCAATTGAAAATTTTGACCTTTCATATTGAAGATATGGATTTTTTCCCAAAAGACCTAATTTTTGGGGTGTTTTTGGAAAAAAAATCCATATATTCAATAATGAAAGGTCAAAATTTTCAATTGATCGTCGGCTTTTCATCCCACCTACATACACTTTAAGTATAAATCATCAGATTTATAAAGTTTACTTTAGTACTGTTAAATATCAAAATATCAATTTTAATGATTTGCCATAAAATGTGTATTAAATTGCTAATTTCAAAAATCAAAATTATTTGATATCAGAATGACATTCTTCGTATTCAGAATGCAATTCGATATGTCTGATGTGTTCTAATGTCCCAAAATAAATACTGTCCAAACGTTCATACCCCAGCCCTTAATGCAAAACAAGACATAATTTCCATCAAGCCTGTTTTTTTTCATGAAAACATGCACATCAGGGGTTAGTTTAGCTGCCTAAGTGGCAAAGTTGTCTTTTTTCAATTTTAATGTATATACCTTTATACAGAGTTGGGTAGGGATTTTTTTTACACCATCAGTGAGGTTTTTTTTTTTTTTTTAGTGTAGTAGGCAAAGTTTTTTTTCTCACTTGGACGAAGTTTTTTTCTTCTTCAAAAAACTCCCTAGCCCCCCGATTATATAATGGTTCATCCCTTACTGAGTTTGTTATTTTGTGACACCCTGTGCATTATTAACTTTATTCAGAAAGGTGAGAGCATTAATAGTTGGGGATGTACAAAATAGGGGTGAAAGTAGTGATTCTGTGACCAAATCACAGGGAATATGCCTGGGGGGATCACTCAGAATTAAACCGTGTGAATGAAAACGCGGATTTAGGGTGGTTTTGAAAAGCAAAACGAGGATCCGTGCGAATCCACCATTAGGGTATCAAAACACTCATTTTTCTAGAAGAAGAGGTGTTTTTATAAGAACGATCCTCGCTTAGGGTAGTTTTTAAATTACTTAATTATAATGGCCATTAGTGGTGACATATTTATCCAAGTTATTCGGCACAAAAGAAAGGTTTTTCCAAGCGATTTTCAAGCTAGATTAGTCGAAAAGCTGATCATCATCACAGAATTACACTCATTCCGACACATGCAATGTCTATCCTTGTTTAAGGGCAAATTTCAAGCAAATTCCTCGCTTTAGGTGTTTTTATAATGTCTCTCCTTGTTTAGGGACAAATTTCAAACCAATTCCTCGCTTCGGGTGTTTTTATTTGATTAAATTCCTCGTTTAGGGTGAGTTTGACGAAATTTTGACATCCTCGCTTAGGGTCATTTTTGAAAGTTAATTCACACAGATGCTTACAACTTTTATACATGAGTGCCCCCGGAATATGGAATATGGTGGGAAACCTCAGATAGAGGGCACTGCCCAGGGGGGTACTCAAGTTTGGTTTTGGTAGGGACGTGCCGCTGAGAATTTGAAAGTGGACCCATAAATATACCAATTTTTCAAGAAATTCGGCCGAATTTAACCCAAATAGTCTTAGTTTTTACAAATTTTGGGAAAATTTTGGCTAGATATGGGAAAAATTGGGCTATTTTCCAAAAAAATTGAGAAAATTTTGAAAAAAGGACCCATTCATATACCAAAATAGGCTTTGAAATAGGGGTCATTGATATACCAAAAGGCTGAAAATGCTACCCATATTTATGCACGTCCCCGTATGGTCATTTGTACTGAGTACCCCCGACACTGCCAAAATGCCTAATAATTTCATATTTGGACATGTTTTTTCTTCTTCCTCAGTTTTATGAGCGTTTTATTTACCTTATAAAGGTTCCACGCAATTGGTTGTTTTTTCCATGCATTTCCACGCAATTTGCTATTTTTTATGCGCAATTTGCTATATTTTTCCCAAGCAAATTATTTGTCCCTGACTTTTACGAACCTGATATTCCTTGTTGACTGATCTACTGTTGATATCATAACTGTACAGGCGCCACAGCCACCCACTCCACAACCAATCTTACCTGATATTCATGGTTGACTGGCCCATTGCTGATACCATGACTGTACAGGCGCCACAGCCGCCTACTCCACAACCAATCTTACCTGATATTCCTGGTTGACTGGCCCATTGCTGATACCATGACTGTACAGGCGCCACAGCCGCCTACCCCACAACCAATCTTACCTGATATTCCTGGTTGACTGGCCCATTGCTGATACCATGACTGTACAGGCGCCACAGCCGCCTACCCCACAACCAATCTTACCTGATATTCCTGGTTGACTGGCCCATTGCTGATACCATGACTGTACAGGCGCCACAGCCGCCTACCCCACAACCAATCTTACCTGATATTCCTGGTTGACTGGCCCATTGCTGATACCATGACTGTACAGGCGCCACAGCCGCCTACCCCACAACCAATCTTACCTGATATTCCTGGTTGACTGGCCCATTGCTGATACCATGACTGTACAGGCGCCACAGCCGCCTACCCCACAACCAATCTTACCTGATATTCCTGGTTGACTGGCCCATTGCTGATACCATGACTGTACAGGCGCCACAGCCGCCTACCCCACAACCAATCTTACCTGATATTCCTGGTTGACTGGCCCATTGCTGATACCATGACTGTACAGGCGCCACAGCCGCCTACCCCACAACCAATCTTACCTGATATTCCTGGTTGACTGGCCCATTGCTGATACCATGACTGTACAGGCGCCACAGCCGCCTACCCCACAACCAATCTTACCTGATATTCCTGGTTGACTGGCCCATTGCTGATACCATGACTGTACAGGCGCCACAGCCGCCTACTCCACAACCAATCTTACCTGATATTCCTGGTTGACTGGCCCATTGCTGATACCATGACTGTACAGGCGCCACAGCCGCCTACCCCACAACCAATCTTACCTGATATTCCTGGTTGACTGGCCCATTGCTGATACCATGCCACAACCAATCTTACTGATATTCCTGGTTGACTGGCCCATTGCTGAGCTCATGAGTGTACAGGCGCCACAGACGCCTACCCCACAACCAATCTTACCTGATATTCCTGGTTGACTGGCCCATTGCTGATACCATGACTGTACAGGCGCCACAGCCGCCTACCCCACAACCAATCTTACCTGATATTCCTGGTTGACTGGCCCATTGCTGATACCATGACTGTACAGGCGCCACAGCCGCCTACCCCACAACCAATCTTACCTGATATTCCTGGTTGACTGGCCCATTGCTGATACCATGACTGTACAGGCGCCACAGCCGCCTACCCCACAACCAATCTTACCTGATATTCCTGGTTGACTGGCCCATTGCTGATACCATGACTGTACAGGCGCCACAGCCGCCTACCCCACAACCAATCTTACCTGATATTCCTGGTTGACTGGCCCATTGCTGATACCATGACTGTACAGGCGCCACAGCCGCCTACCCCACAACCAATCTTACCTGATATTCCTGGTTGACTGGCCCATTGCTGATACCATGACTGTACAGGCGCCACAGCCGCCTACCCCACAACCAATCTTACCTGATATTCCTGGTTGACTGGCCCATTGCTGATACCATGACTGTACAGGCGCCACAGCCGCCACCCCACAACCAATCTTACCTGATATTCCTGGTTGACTGGCCCATTGCTGATACCATGACTGTACAGGCGCCACAGCCGCCTACCCCACAACCAATCTTACCTGATATTCCTGGTTGACTGGCCCATTGCTGATACCATGACTGTACAGGCGCCACAGCCGCCTACCCCACAACCAATCTTACCTGATACAGGCGCCCACAGGCGCCAGAGCCGCTACCCCACAACCAATCTTACCTGATATTCCTGGTTGACTGGCCCATTGCTGATACCATGACTGTACAGGCGCCACAGCCGCCTACCCCACAACCAATTTTACCTGATATTCCTGGTTGACTGGCCCATTGCTGATACCATGACTGTACAGGCGCCACAGCCGCCTACCCCACAACCAATCTTACCTGATATTCCTGGTTGACTGGCCCATTGCTGATACCATGACTGTACAGGCGCCACAGCCGCCTACCCCACAACCAATCTTACCTGATATTCCTGGTTGACTGGCCCATTGCTGATACCATGACTGTACAGGCGCCACAGCCGCCTACCCCACAACCAATCTTACCTGATATTCCTGGTTGACTGGCCCATTGCTGATACCATGACTGTACAGGCGCCACAGCCGCCTACCCCACAACCAATCTTACCTGATATTCCTGGTTGACTGGCCCATTGCTGATACCATGACTGTACAGGCGCCACAGCCGCCTACCCCACAACCAATCTTACCTGATTATCCTGGTTGACTGGCCCATTGCTGATACCATGACTGTACAGGAGCCACAGCCGCCCACTCCACAACCAATCTTACCTGATATTCCTGGTTGACTGGCCCATTGCTGATACCATGACTGTACAGGCGCCACACCCACCTACCCCACAACCAATCTTACCTGATATTCCTGGTTGACTGGCCCATTGCTGATACCATGACTGTACAGGCACCACAGCTGCCTACCCCACAACCAATCTTACCTGATATTCCTGGTTGACTGGCCCATTGCTGATACCATGACTGTACAGGCGCCACAGCCGCCTACTCCACAACCAATCTTACCTGATATTCCTGGTTGACTGGCCCATTGCTGATACCATGACTGTACAGGCGCCACAGCCGCCTACCCCGCAACCAATCTTACAACCTGTAAGTTGTACTGTTAGAACTTGTTAAGGAAATTTAACACAAATTTGTTCATTGTTTTGGATGTTGTACACAGTACACAATGTATGTTTATTATAAAAGAATAACATTTTTTGTCACATCAACATGCACCAGTTAAATCATTATTGGACAATTAATATTGCAGAAACAACAGCGGAAACAACGGAATATGCAGATGTGCCCGAGCAGGGCGTAGCCAGCTTTTTTGGTCAGGGGGGGCAAAATAAAATTTTGGGGGCACAGACGAAAAAAATTACAGTTGCATCATATAATACATAGATACAAAAGGCTTTATCGGGATGATGTGCGCGCGCAAAAAATTGGTATTTTACACTATTTTTGCCATTATCAGGATGGAAAGGGCTTAACCGTTGTAATATAGTGGCAGCAGTAGCACGGAAAAATTGTGTATTTTCGGCTGAATTTTGGTAGAAAAGGGCTCCTTGCCCTTTTCTTTTCCTTTGCCCTCCTGATTTTCCCTTTTATTTTTTTTGTCAGAGGGCACTTTTATCTTTCATTTTTTTTTGTCAGGGGGCACTCTCCCCCCCACCCCGCTGGCTACGCTTACTGTGCCCGAGTTGTCATCATCATCATGCATCATCATCATCAGCAACAATAATGACAACAACAACATCAATCATCATCATTTGTGACATGATCAAGGGGAATGAGTCACATGTTGTCTAATTATTTCGATTAGAAGTTGTTTACATCAATTTCTGGCAGTTAACGAAGGCTACATTTTGATGCAAACACCATCAAAATTGGATATCTGGTTACCGAGTTATGAGCAATTTATCAATGGCTGAAAACAATATAAAACAAAAGAATTTAAACACTGTTTTTGCCAATATTTCAAAAACATTTATACATAAACTAAGGATACATTTGGAGCGGATATACTGTGCAAGACTCCAGGACGGATCTGGATGCTTCTCGGATATCTGGGAAAAGAAATGAAAAAGTGTCAGTAACTAGAGAAGGCGTAGATCCTGGGGGTGGGGGATTTAGTTCATCTTGCAGTTGCCCTAGAGATTCATTGTACATGGGAAAACTATAATACTTTTACTTTCTGCCCATTACAGAAGGATATCAATGTGTCTGAAGAATGTGTCTGAAGAGGGCACACTCAGTTAATTTCACCTTACAATTGCCTTTAAGTTTCTTTGTACATGTGAATACCAGGGACTGCCTTTTGAGGAGAGCGAGAGCAATAATTATTCCTCTATACTGCTCTTCTTAAATCTGATACAGGAGAGTGATTTTTAGCTCTCCTTTGTTGACCATTCTCTCCTTGTATTTTTGTAAATGCTCTAAGCAGCTCTTCTTGAATGCTCCAGAAGAGCTATTCACTGCTCTCCTGCAAATTCCGAAAGACAGTCCCTGGAATACCCCTCTTAGGATATTCTATTACCTTCTGCCCATAACAGAAGAATATCAATGTGTCTGAAGATGGTGCCTTCGGTTTCATCTTGCAGTTGCCCTAAAGTTTCTTTGTACATGTGAATACCCCTCTTTGGCAGTGTTGGCGTTATGTGTCTGAAGATGGTACATTCAGGTTCACCTTACAGTTACCTTTAAGTTTCTTTATACATGTGAATACCCCATATACTCTTACCTTCTGCCCATTACAGAAGAATACCAATGTGTCTGAAGATTGTGCACTCAGTTTCATCTTGCAGTTGCCCAAATGATGTCCTTCAAATTACCAACTTAACAAAATCTGTATGTTATAAAAACAAAAGACAAGATAAATTAATTACCGTACATAATTTAAATATTACTGTTGAACGAGGAGTTAAATTATTGATTTTTTTAGGTCGCCTGAGTTCGAGCCCAGGTGTAGTTGGAAAGTGATTCTTGTGAAAATAACCAGCTGCCTAAATGGTCTCAGTTTATACTACATTGTAGATACGTTGCTCGGGAACAGGACTCGGGGAGCTGATTTTGGTAACCTGGTTGTGATGGTGAAGTTATGTAGGTAAACTAAGAGAATGCTGACACAGCTCCTACATGAATATTGAGCTGCATCCCTGAATATTATATTTTTAATGCATGGTTTTAAGTGTGCAGAGGCCAATGGGTTGGCATCATCATGCACTATAAATACCCCCTTTTTCATACAGCAAAGCGTAACATTGTACAAGTAGTTACTTTCAAGCATATACTTATACAGTGGCGTACCATGGCCGCCCCAAGCCCGGGGGCTGAAGAAGAAACAATTTTGCCGCCCCTTCCTTAACAGCCCGAAAAGGTTGACCCAATTTTGTGCGCCCTTTTTTCGTTGCTAATTCGTTTTGCCGCCCCTTCGTTTTTGCCGCCCCTGTTTTTGTCGCCCCTTCTTCTTCCGCCACCCCTTCGTTTTTGCCGCCCCCTACTTTGACCCCGGGGGGCTGGCGCCCCCAAAGCCCCCCAAAAAATACGCGCATGTTATACATAAGTAACCACTATCGAAACTCCAGCGAAAGACCTGTGGCTAAGTGTCGGCATGTCGGTGACCTAGTGCTTGGCATTCGAGGGGTCTCGGGTTTGAATCCCACCTAGAGCAAACAACTTCTTTGTTTGTTTTCTCTCTTTATTCCTTCCTTCTTTCCCTTCCAGTCGCCAAAAGCCCTTTGGGAGTTGGGGTTAAGTAATCACTATCAAAACTCCATGTAGGCTTAATTAACCCTAACCAGCTGAGTAAGTACAGATACTACATACAACCCACAGGATGTGATGACGCAATCACATTTCGATTGAGAAGTTAAAGAATGCGCACACAGCGCGCGAACATTTTGAGTCACCAGACCTTAATAATTTTATAACCCCCCTATTTTGGGTGTTAAAAAATTATAACCCCCTATTTTGGTCTGAAAATTCTATGACCCCCCTGTATTTTTGGGACCCCCCTTCCGAAGAAAATGCCAGCCCCCTAGTAGCATTTTAAAAGATGGTTTGACGAAAGAAATGGAAGAATCAGAAGATTTCCATGCTCAACAATATATCAGTGTGGCATTTCATGCCACCTGATATAAAAATTCACAGATAAAACAGAGCCATTTGATTGCTAGGTTTTTGTGAAATCAGTGCTTCCGAGGTGCTTCCAAAGATGCGCTGCGCATGCAGATAAGCATTGCGTATGCCTAGTGTATCTGTGCGTTAACAAATTGAGCGACTACAAAACGTGATACGTTGTTGCGCGCGTGTACCCCAATGGTACAACAAAGATTTTATTTCTTTAAATTGCGAAAACAAGTGAAATAAAATCCATTAAAATAGAGCAGTTGGAGTTTACAAATCTGGATTTTCTTGTCCTTGTATTTATAAAAAACATAACAAAGTACAGTACATAAATTTCACAAAAAGCTCAATTTCGTGAAAGAAACAACGTCTAGAGTACACAGCCACCTTAAATGGTCTATGTACATGTTGCGAGCGTAGCAAACAGGAAAATTTGCATAGCGTGTCCATACCATTTCCTAAGCATTTTTAGAACATTTTATTTAAAAGTTGCCCCAAGTATGTGTGCCAAAAATCGCTTGCCCCCCCCCCTCCTCTTGGCTTGCCAAAATTGCTCCCCCCTTTTGGCTCAGGCTCACCCAAAATGTCTTCGCCTCCCCCAATTTTACCCTCCCTGGATGAAAGTATACGGGGATGTGCCATGGTACCAATTTAAGCAATTTTGGTATATCGATGGGTGGGTTTTCAGTGGAGACACCCCGACAGCATTATTCTATTTTCTATTCTATTCTATATATGAAGAGCTTTGTTGCAAAACCCCTTACATCCACTTTTGACTTTTTGAGAAAAACAGCTTTTTTTAATTGTGAAAGTATTACTTGTTCGATTTGATCCAATTTGGGTTTGGATAAAGTGTTGATGAATAGAACCTAAAAGAATAGGTTTGGTACAATTTTCAAGCCTTCCTATTTATTTTATTATTTATTTTATATTGCACCTTTTGTGGATGTAAGGGGTTTTGCAACAAAATAAAATTACCCCTTTTCTAGAAACCACCTTTGCAATCAAATTTGAGCCCATTTGTTTGCACTACTTTATGTAACTTGACTTAATGCTTTCAAAATCAAAAAGAAAAATTGAAATATCTCATTTACTTTTCTAATTTTAAATGGCATTTTTTGGGTATTTCCGAAGCTACACCTTTTGTTAATTAAAATGATTTTTTTCAAACATGTGACCCCAAAACAGTTCCTTTTGGTTTTAATAGGTAAAGAACATTCCAGGCTACTATTATACCTCAAAAAAATTAAAACAAAACAATTCTATATTCATTTTAAGTTCAGATTTCGGGAAATATACAATATTTCCGGGAGGGAAGGTGGTATGAAGGTCAAACAGCCACCAAAATGTGTATTTTTACCCACACTATAATGTCATGTCAATAACTCATTTCGGCCAAAAATGGATGTAAGGGGTTTTGAAACAAAGCTCTTCATATGTACAAGCATTAATAATAAGCACGCTACAAAGAACACAACGCTCATCCCCTCGCTTTTCTCAAAAAAGGTGAGAAACCTCTGGCTACATAATGTTATACAAAATTTCTTGCAGATTAATTTGTTTAGGAAAAATATTGTGAATTACGTTTGCACACCAGAACGAAATTACAACACATTGTGTATGGAGCAGTGTAAGGCTAATGAAATGAAATGATTAGTTTCCCGTCACAATTTTTTCAGTGAAATACATTTGTATGAGGTCATGATTTCATTATTCATTATTTTGGAAAATTGCATTATTGTCAAAACTTTCATTTACCTAAGTTATATTGTTGATAAAAAGACCATTTCAAAACAGGTATTAATGCTTTAAGATCATCATTTCCTATGGGATTTTCTAAATTTTGCAATCGATTGGGGGGCACGTGCCATCCCCACCCCGTGCCCCTATGACGCTACGCCACTGACTACATCTTCTATACCCAGGCTCAAAATTGCTGCAAAAAGTGGAAATTTAAGTAATTTTTTGGGTGGTTAATTTGCCTCAAAAAGTGGGGGGGGAAAACTGGGGAGGCAAGATAAATATGGGGGAAATGGCCCTTTCTCCCTCGTAACACTGCCACTTAATAATAAAATAAAATAAATTTCGGATTTATAGCGCCTTTTTCCAGATTCAAAGTGCTGTAATTTCGCTACCATGTTGAATCATCACAATCCGATCGCATCATCTAGGCCAGTTGCAGCCAAACCTTTCCGCACTTAGATTGTAACATCCACCAATTATCTGTGCAGCTCCCCAAATTCCATTGGGTGAAGGAAGTTTTTGATAACCAAACAACTAATCACCGATTTTTTGAAAGTAGGAGGAAACCGGAGATCCCGGAGAAAACCTGCGAGAGCGAGCATAGAATCGTGATAAACGAAATGCACATGCATACTGTCCTTGGGACTGTATAAAAAAGATATACCCCCTTACCATAAGTCGAGGCTAAATAAGCCTTACCTTAGCCTCAACTTGGCCTCGATATCTTTTGAGGCTAAAAATTTAGCCATCGAGGCTAAGAAATTAACCTTATCGGTGACAAGGCTAAGAAATTAACCTCGTCTTAGCCTGAAATGTTTTTGAGGCTAAAAAATTAACCTCGTCTTGGCCTGCTTTAATTTTGAGGCTAAAATTAACCTCGACTTTTTTGAGGCTATTATTAGCCTCAAAAATATGGTCACATGATAGGTCAGAGGTCACAAACTGTCAGGGAGCAGACTACTGTATGCTGCTCAGAAACTGCCAATAATTTTGAAAAATTAACAGTTTAAAGGGTATTTTAGGCTTTTTTACTAGTGCCTAGTTCATGGGGAGCATAGCAACCATGTCTCTGGAAGAAAAATCAGCTTTTCGTAAGTTTCAAAGTCAGTATTTTATTGCTTCTTTTTCATCAGGAAATATGGCCTTTTTGAGGTTGTTGAATTCAGCAGACATGCATGCATTGTAGTCTGCAGACATGTATACTGCAGTTTGATGCTGGCTGACCCAGGTGAAAACGTGTTTCTGCACTGATGTTGTTGGGGTGTTATGTTAATGTTTGGGGATGTTTGGGGATGTTTGTACTTTAAATTGGGGGTGGGTTATTTAGAGAGTTCATATATGGTGAGTTAATGTTGTTGGGAAAGTTCAAATAATGAAATATGATAGGTTAATGTCATATTGGAAGTGTTATGTTTGGTTAAGTTGGGATGACGTGGTGTGCATGCAATATGTCAATGTATTGGAGATGTTTCTACTTTGAAGTGGGGTAGGGTCATCTGGAGAGTTCAAGTGTGGTGAGTTTTCACCATCAACAAATTGGAATTGTTATGTTTGGTAAAGTTGGGATGTGGTGTGTTCTGTTGATGCATAAATTGGGAGTGTTTGTACTTTGAAGTGGGAAGGGTCATTTGGAGAGTTGAATGTGGTGAGTTGTCACCTACACCCGATTTGAAAGAGTTATATGCGGGAGTTATATTTGGTAAAAGTTGAGATGTGGTATGGGGATGTTTGTACTTTTAAGTGGGGGATGGTCATTTTGAGAGTTCTTATGGTGAGTTGTCACCTTCAGCATATTAAAAGAGTTGTTTGGTGACATTGGGATATGGTGTACGTGTCATAAACATAAACTCTTCCAATACGCTAAAGGTGACAACTCTACATATTTGAACTCTCCAAATTACCCCCTCCCCACTTCAAAATACAACCGTCCCATTACATTGACAGCACACCATATCCCAACTTTACAAACAAAACTTTCCAAACTAGTATGCTCAAGGTGACAACTTGCACCATATTGGAACTCTTACCAAATGACAACTCACCATAGTTGGATTTTCCATTTGACAACTCACCATATTGGAACTCTCCAAATGACAACTCACCAAATAACCCTACCCCCACTTCATAACACCCCAAAAATATTAGTAACACTTATCACCTATTCTCTGGATCAATAAATAGCCCAACCGTCCCTGCATGCATGTAATGTTTAGCCTCGTAAAATAGCCTCAAATTATTAGCCTTGTCTTAGCCTCTAAATATTGCGAGGCTTAACTAATTTAAATAATTAGGCTAATTTTCAGGCTAAGGCGAGGCTAAGATGAGGCTAAGACAACGCTAATTATTATGAGGCTAATATTCCGAGGCTAATATTTTGAGGCTAATAATGTGAGGCTAATGATACGAGGCTAATTATTTGAGGCTAATTATGCTAATTATTTGAGGCTAATTATTTGAGGCTTATCTAATTTAAATAATTAGGCTAATTTTCAGGCTAAGGTGAGGCTAAGACAAGGCTAAGACGAGGCTAAGGATATTAAGGCTATTCACGAGGCTTATTTTCTGAGGTTAAGTTGAGGCTTAGATAAGGCCTCGACCTTTGGTAAGGGCCGGTATGTGATGCGATCAAGCAAAATCAGTCGGAGCTCAGAAATATTAAATTTTCAGTTTATTTATAGTAAAACTTTATGCAACTGGATAAAGAATAGCTCTGTAACAACATGTTAAATCTGAAAGAGGAGAGAAAAATGTAACGCCTCCCACTATTTTTGGGTCCCATGCGGCCTACTCCCACCATCATAGACACATGAGTACCATCTGCTGAAAAATGTCATAAGAAGATGCTAGGATCACAAAATACAAGTTTAATCCTCTCCAAAAGATCCAAATAAACCTCCCCCACTTGTAAACTGTACAAACACCTTATATAGTAGGCTATCAACACATTTAACACACCACATCCAACCTTTGCCAAACAACACTTCCCAAATATGCTGAAGTGGTAACTCGCTATATCTAAACTATAGGGCTTACAATAGCAACAGGATAGAGCAAACAAAAAAGTTTTGCAAAGTGGCGAACTTGCCCCATATTGGGGCAGGTTCGCCCATATGGTGGGGTAAGTTCACCCTAATCCCAAAAAAGGTTTAAACATTGCATAACAATAACATTTTCAATGCAAACATTTAGCAAGGGTATACAGGGCATTCATTCTCTTCTGGGGAGTCACTAAATTTGTTGTAGGGGTCGGGTCAGGGTAAAATGTAGGGGTCCTGAAAGTGAGTTTAAACGTATCATGTTTACAACTTCGGGGAGATTATGGATTAGGAAATAAACGGTGGTATGAGCAATATACTGCAACATGCTTTTCAGTTGTTTTACCTTGTTTAACGGTATAATTATCAATATTTTGCATAAGCGGATGGGGCAGGTCCGCCCTCCAGTTTGGGGTAAGTCCGCCCGGGGAAGATATAGGGCGAACATGCCCCATCCTCAAGAGGGCGAACGTGCCCCTTGTGCACATTTTTGTATTTTCTTAAGGGTATGCAAAATACTAAGGAGTTTCTTTGACAAATCCCATATGTTCCCAATACAGATTTCAATTAAAACCATCTGTATTTAGGCCCTATGTATCAATGATAATACAACATTATTAATGCAAGAACAAGTTTTGGTGTAGGGCCTACATTTTTTGTTTTGGCTGCAGTTCGATGAACACGTCCCTATATGTCATGTAGCTAATATGAGAAGTTTATAATGACCTTTTTTGTCACCCAATTTTGCCATCACCAAATTCCGAGTTAGGTGCGGGATTGTAACTTTTTTTTTTTCTTTTAGATAATTTGGATATTTTGTGTGTTGTAGTATAGGGTGAAAAATCTGCTATTTTAGATAGTTACAAGGTTGTTTTTGGCTATTTGGCTATTTTTGTGGATCATAATATCTCATATTATCTAAAATATCTGATATTTGTATATTAGGGACTTAGCAAAATTTTTGTGCAATTTTTTACTTAGTAAGTGATGGATATTAAGATATTATCGGCTATTTAGCTATTATCTAAATTAGCCAAAATATCTGCTAATTTGGATATTAGCTACAATATCCGATATTTCAGATATTTGTATATATTAGGAACTTATAAAATTTTAATTGAATTTTTTTACTTAGTTAGTGATGGATATTAAGATATTATCAGCTATTTAGCTATTATCTAAATTAGCCAAAATATCTGCTAATTTGTATATTAGCTACAATATCCGCTATATCAGATATTTGTATATTAGGAACTTATAAAATTTTAATTGAATTTTTTTTTTACTTAGTAAGTGATGGATATTAAGATATTATCAGCTATTTAGCTATTATCCAAATTAGCCAAAATATCTGCTAATTTGGATATTAGATGTACAATATCCGCTATATCAGATATTTGTATATTAGGAACTTATAAAATTATAATTGAAATTTTTTGACTTAGTAAGTGATGGATATTAAGATATTAGCAGCTATTTAGCTATTATCTAAATTAGCCAAAATATCTGCTAATTTGGATATTAGCTACAATATCCGCTATATCAGATATTTGTATATTAGGAACTTATAAAATTTTAATTGAAATTTTTTGACTTAGTAAGTGATGGATATTAAGATATTAGCAGCTATTTAGCTATTATCTAAATTAGCCAAAATATCTGCTAATTTGGATATAAGCTACAATATCCGCTATATCAGATATTTGTATATTAGGAACTTATAAAATTGTTATTGAAATTTTTTGACTTACTAAGTGATGGATATTAAGATATTATCGGCTATTTAGCTATTATCTAAATTAGCCAAAATATCTGCTAATTTGGATATTAGCTAAAATATCCGCTATATCAGATATTTGTATATTAGGGACTTACAAAAAAAAATTGAAATTTTTGTACATAGTAAGTGATGGATATTAAGCTATTAGTGGCTATTTAGCTATTATCTAAATTAGCCAAAATATCTGCTAATTTGGATATTAGCTAAAATATCCGCTATATCAGATATTTGTATATTAGGAACTTATAAAATTTTAATTGAAGTTTTTTGACTTAGTAAGTGATGGATATTAAGATATTATCAGCTATTTAGCTATTATCTAAATTAGCCAAAATATCTGCTAATTTGGATATTAGCTAAAATATCCGCTATATCAGATATTTGAATATTAGGAACTTATAAAATTTTTATTGAAATTTTTTACTTAGTAAGTGATGGATATTAAGATATTATCAGATATTTAGCTATTATCTAAATTAGCCAAAATATCTGCTAATTTAGATATTATCTGAAATATCCGCTATATCAGATATTTGGATATTAGGAACTTATAAAAAAAAATTTTATTGAATTTTTTTACTTAGTAAGTGATGGATATTAAGATATTATCAGCTATTTAGCTATTATCTAAATTAGCCAAAATATCTGCTAATACACCTGTACACTAGTGAAATTGCATATTGAACAATATTATGAACAGCCTACATCATGCATGTTGTGTTTTAGTTCATAATGCTACACGATGGATATAGTTGGTAAAGAATTATAAAGAACGACGCATACATCATGCATGTTGTGTTAGTTCATAAAAGATGTGAAATTAATATGCCTGAGAACAAGTTAATGAACAGCCTAGAATGGATAATGCATGTTGTCTTCTAGTTCATAGTATAATCCTAAACGATGGATATAGTTGGAAAAGACTTTTAAAGAACGACGCATATTGTAGGCCTATGTGAATGTATTAATGTAGTTATATATACATATACATGTAGTTGTATGATGATTTCTCATGATGTGTTTATTTAGTTCATAATCCTAAACGATGGATATAGTTGTAAAAAACTTTTAAAGAACGACGCATATTATAGTATACATTAAAGTTGCATATGCACCAAGTTTCCTAAATCATGTATACTGCTGTAAAATATTGTAAAGAACGACGCATACACCTGTACACTAGTGAAATTGCATATTGAACAATATTATGAACAGCCTACCAGTACATCATGCATGTTGTGCATGTGTTTTAGTTCATAATGCTACACGATGGATATAGTTGGAAAAGACTTTTAAAGAACGACGCATACATCATGCATGTTGTGTTAGTTCATAAAAGATGTGAAATTAATATGCCTGAGAACTATTTAATGAACAGCCTAGAATGGATCATGCATGTTGTCTTCTAGTTCATAATAGTATAATCCTAAACGATGGATATAGTTGGAAAAGACTTTGAAAGAACGACGCATACTATATTGTACATTAAAGTTGCATATGCATCAAGTTTCCTAAAGCATGTATAGTTGGAAAAGACTTTTAAAGAACGACGCATATTGTATTTTACATGTCAGTGTATTTATGGTGATGATGATAATATTGTACATTAAAGTTGCAAAAACTATGAGAGAAAGATGTATCATTTGAAGACTCATATTTGTAAACGTTGTGAAATAGGTAGGCATAGCCATAATAATATCTGAAAAATATCCAAATTATCCTAATTAGCCCTCAGATCATAAATATGCAAATCATCCTAATTAGCCATAATAATATCCAAAATATCTAAAATATCCAAATTATCCAAAATAGCCCTAATAATATCCAAATTATCTAAAAGATCCAAATATCTGAAATATCCAAATTATCCTAATGACCCCATAATAATATGAAAAATATCAGAAATATGCAAATTATCCTAATTAGCCATAATAATATCCAAAATATCTAAAATATCCAAAATAGCCCTAATAATATCCAAATTATCTAAAATATCCAAATATCTGAAATATGCAAATTATCCTAATTAGCCATAATAATATCCAAAATATCTCCAATATCCAAAATAGCCCTAATAATATCCAAATTATCTAAAATATCCAAATATCTGAAATATGCAAATTATCCTAATTAGCCATAATAATATCCAAAATATCTCCAATATCCAAAATAGCCCTAATAATATCCAAATTATCTAAAATATCCAAATAGCTGAAATATCCAAATTATCCTAATTAGCCATAATAATATCCAAAATATCTCCAATATCCAAAATAGCCCTAATAATATCCAAATTATCTAAAATATCCAAATATCTGAAATATCCAAATTATCCTAATGACCCATAATAATATGAAAAATATCAGAAATATGCAAATTATCCTAATTAGCCATAATAATATCCAAAATATCTCAAATATCCAAAATAGCCCTAATAATATCCAAATTATCTAAAATATCCAAATATTTGAAATATCCAAATTATCCTAATGACCCATAATATGAAAAATATCAGAAATATCCAAATTATCCTAATTAGCCATAATAATATCTAAAATATCCAAATTATCCAAAATAGCCCTAATAATATCCAAATTATCTAAAATATCCAAATAGCTGAAATATCCAAATTATCCTAATGACCCATAGGCCCCCTAATATGAAAAATATCAGAAATATCCAAATTATCCTAATTATCCATAATAATATCCAAAATATCTAAAATATCCAAATTGTCCAAAATAGCCCTAATAATATCCAAATTATCTAAAATATCCAAATTATCCTAATGACCCATAATAATATGAAAAATATCAGAAATATCCAAATTATCCTAATTAGCCATAATAATATCCAAAATATCTAAATTATCCAAAATAGCCCTAATAATATCCAAATTATCTAAAATATCCAAATAGCTGAAATATCCAAATTATCATAATGACCCATAATAATATGAAAATATCAGAAATATCCAAATTATCCTAATTAGCCATAATAATATCCAAAATATCTAAAATATCCAAATTATCCAAAATAGCCCTAATAATATCCATAATAATATGAAAATATCAGAAATATCCAAATTATCCTAATTAGCCATAATAATATCCAAAATATCTAAAATATCCAAATTATCCAAAATAGCCCTAATAATATCCAAATTATCTAAAATATCCAAATAGCTGAAATATCCAAATTATCCTAATGACCCATAATAATATGAAAAATATCAGAAATATCCAAATTATCCTAATTAGCCATAATAATATCCAAAATATCCAAATTATCCAAAATAGCCCTAATAATATCCATAATAATATGAAAAATATCAGAAATATCCAAATTATCCTAATTAGCCATAATAATATCCAAAATATCCAAATTATCCTAAATAGCCCTAATAATATACAAAATATCTAAAATATCAAAATTATCCTAAATAGCCATAATTATATCCAAAATATCTAAAATATCCTAATAGGCCTATCTGAAATATCCAAATTATCCTAATTAGCCACAATAATATCCAAAATATCAAAATTATCCAAAATAGCCCTAATAATAGCCAAATTATCTAAAATATCCAAATATCTGAAATATCCAAATTATCCTCATGACCCATAATAATATGAAAAATATAACAAATATCCAAATTATCCTAATTAGCCATAATAATATCCAAAATATCTAAAATATCTTAATTAGCCATAATATCTAAAATATCCAAATATCTGAAATATATAAATATCCATAATATCCTTGATAATATCCAAATTATCTAAAATATCCAAATATCCAAAATATCAGTAGGTGCAACTATTATCCAAATTATCCATAATATCCTTTAATAATATCCATATTTGTCAGGATATTTTAGATAGTTACAATCCCGCACCTTAATGCAAATTCCCCGATAGCCGTAGTGCTGAGAAACAAGGCAGGGGTGGGCGAACCTACCCCTAGGCTAGGGCGAACACTCCCCATCCCCGCTCTCCCCTACATAGGCTACTTACAAATTTAATACTCGCATGCAGTCCAATAAAAACAGCTACAGTAACACACAGGTGATTTTGGTCCCCCGATCTCGATGAAAACTTTTACCGGAGTCTTTGGCCCGGCCCGGTCTCTGGCAATTTTTCATAGGGCCTACAATCAGCTTCTCTCTACAGTAGGATCACATAATATCATATCATACATGATTTAATAACAGGCCTGTAAGGGATTTATAAAAGCTTATAAATGTCATGAATGTGTAGTTGTATCAGTGACCTCGAGTAACATGGTAATGTAATCATTGGCCCAGACTGCATGAATGTTATCTATTCCGTGATGTTATTCACACAGTAAATGTTATCCCGGGGTTATTATGTAACTTGGAGGTCAATAGATCACTAGTGTCATGGATCAATAAACCAGGATGTGGCACTAGCTTATTTGCATGTGTCCCTAATATGTAAATAGCGTATTGTTATTAAAATGACGTTGTGACCTTGTTTGAGGGCGCACAGGCAGAGGTAGAGTTAACAGGTCTGGAGCAGGCTGGAGTTAACTAGTAACAAACGCACGGCGCATGCGCGAGCCGGGAAATTCAGTTTTGGTTTTGAAAAGTAAACAAAGCCGAATATCAAAACGACTCATGCAGAAAATCACTTCTTTTTATAAAACTAAGCAAAATTACAACAATTACTTCAGGGAATGTAAACACCAAAGTCATATCTAGCACATAGGCCTATGTCAAAAAGAAGTTGAAAATTCATCAGATAGGCCTAAGCGAGAAAGGGTCGAATTTTCGGTCAAAAAATTTTCGAAAAAATCATAGGCCTATTTTTTTGGCCTAAAACTTGGCCATAACAAAATTCCTGTACACCACCAATTTCATGATTTTTGTCCTCAAAAATTAACTGAGTAATCCTCATAGTGTTTTCAAGTCAATTCCCCGGGAGACGGAGAAACGGACATAGGCCTATAGAAAAAAAGATATTTAATTTTATTTTATTTAATCCACAAATTGACACCTGAGTCGGGGCGTTGCAAACGTGTTATATACGGTGAGTATGTGTGTACATGTGTAGGGACCGAGCCTACAGCAAGCTTGAACTTCCCGGCTCGCGCATGCGCCCTGCGTTTGTTACTAGTTAAAGGTAGAGCCTGAGCACAGGCCGAGCTTGACTAGGGAGTATGATGACGTACATGATGACGTCTCGTATCTTTCAATAATATCTATGTTGAATATTAATCAACTTTTTGTAGTGTAGGCTTATATATCATGTCCTTAGGCCTATATAAAATAAATGTAGGCCTACTTTTTTCCTTATTAGGGACCGTTCATTATTTCCACCGGAGGGGGGGACCGGGAGAATACATGGGGGTCAGATGGTTTTGTCAGGCAAAAAGGGGGTCAGATGGTTTTTAGTTATTGAAAGGGGGGGTCAGATGGTTTTGCATCTCAAAAATCCTGGAGCTTCCGGGGGCTTCGCCCCCTGGACCCCCATCTGGAACATTGCCCCTGGACCCCTGACCATTAGATTTGCGCTTTGCATGTCGGCCGACACTTTGGTCCTAGTCCGGACTTAAGTCGGGCCTCAACCTGTTTTTCACTTGCCACGGTGTGAATTGACATAAATTTGCAATTTGCAAATTTGTAAATTTGAAAATAGCCCTAATAATATCCATAATAATATGAAAAATATCAGAAATATCCAAATTATCCTAATTAGCCATAATAATATCCAAAATATCCAAATTATCCTAAATAGCCCTAATAATATACAAAATATCTAAAATATCAAAATTATCCTAAATAGCCATAATTATATCCAAAATATCTAAAATATCCTAATAGGCCTATCTGAAATATCCAAATTATCCTAATTAGCCACAATAATATCCAAAATATCAAAATTATCCAAAATAGCCCTAATAATAGCCAAATTATCTAAAATATCCAAATATCTGAAATATCCAAATTATCCTCATGACCCATAATAATATGAAAAATATAACAAATATCCAAATTATCCTAATTAGCCATAATAATATCCAAAATATCTAAAATATCTTAATTAGCCATAATATCTAAAATATCCAAATATCTGAAATATATAAATATCCATAATATCCTTGATAATATCCAAATTATCTAAAATATCCAAATATCCAAAATATCAGTAGGTGAACTATTATCCAAATTATCCATAATATCCTTTAATAATATCCAAATATCTTAATAGCTAATAGCTGAAGCTAATTGGATATTTGTCAGGATATTTTAGATAGTTACAATCCCGCACCTTAATGCAAATTCCCCGATAGCCGTAGTGCTGAGAAACAAGGCAGGGGTGGGCGAACCTACCCCTAGGCTAGGGCGAACACTCCCCATCCCCGCTCTCCCCTACATAGGCTACTTACAAATTTAATACTCGCATGCAGTCCAATAAAAACAGCTACAGTAACACACAGGTGATTTTGGTCCCCGATCTCGATGAAAACTTTTACCGGAGTCTTTGGCCCGGCCCGGTCTCTGGCAATTTTTCATAGGGCCTACAATCAGCTTCTCTCTACAGTAGGATCACATAATATCATATCATACATGATTTAATAACAGGCCTGTAAGGGATTTATAAAAGCTTATAAATGTCATGAATGTGTAGTTGTATCAGTGACCTCGAGTAACATGGTAATGTAATCATTGGCCCAGACTGCATGAATGTTATCTATTCCGTGATGTTATTCACACAGTAAATGTTATCCCGGGGTTATTATGTAACTTGGAGGTCAATAGATCACTAGTGTCATGGATCAATAAACCAGGATGTGGCACTAGCTTATTTGCATGTGTCCCTAATATGTAAATAGCGTATTGTTATTAAAATGACGTTGTGACCTTGTTTGAGGGCGCACAGGCAGAGGTAGAGTTAACAGGTCTGGAGCAGGCTGGAGTTAACTAGTAACAAACGCACGGCGCATGCGCGAGCCGGGAAATTCAGTTTTGGTTTTGAAACGTAAACAAAGCCGAATATCAAAACGACTCATGCAGAAAATCACTTCTTTTTATAAAACTAAGCAAAATTACAACAATTACTTCAGGGAATGTAAACACCAAAGTCATATCTAGCACATAGGCCTATGTCAAAAAGAAGTTGAAAATTCATCAGATAGGCCTAAGCGAGAAAGGGTCGAATTTTCGGTCAAAAAAATTTTCGAAAAAAATCATAGGCCTATTTTTTTGGCCTAAAACTTGGCCATAACAAAATTCCCGTACACCACCAATTTCATGATTTTTGTCCTCAAAAATTAACTGAGTAATCCTCATAGTGTTTTCAAGTCAATTCCCCGGGAGACGGAGAAACGGACATAGGCCTATAGAAAAAAAGATATTTAATTTTATTTTATTTAATCCACAAATTGACACCTGAGTCGGGGCGTTGCAAACGTGTTATATACGGTGAGTATGTGTGTACATGTGTAGGGACCGAGCCTACAGCAAGCTTGAACTTCCTGGCTCGCGCATGCGCCCTGCGTTTGTTACTAGTTAAAGGTAGAGCCTGAGCACAGGCCGAGCTTGACTAGGGAGTATGATGACGTACATGATGACGTCTCGTATCTTTCAATAATATCTATGTTGAATATTAATCAACTTTTTGTAGTGTAGGCTTATATATCATGTCCTTAGGCCTATATAAAATAAATGTAGGCCTACTTTTTTCCTTATTAGGGACCGTTCATTATTTCCACCGGAGGGGGGGACCGGGAGAATACATGGGGGGTCAGATGGTTTTTGTCAGGCAAAAAGGGGGGGTCAGATGGTTTTTTAGTTATTGAAAGGGGGGGTCAGATGGTTTTGCATCTCAAAAATCCTGGAGCTTCCGGGGGCTTCGCCCCCTGGACCCCCATCTGGAACATTGCCCCTTGACCCCTGACCATTAGATTTGCGCTTTGCATGTCGGCCGACACTTTGGTCCTAGTCCGGACTTAAGTCGGGCCTCAACCTGTTTTTCACTTGCCACGGTGTGAATTGACATAAATTTGCACCAAAAGTAAGTAATTTATTATAACATTTTGAAAAAATGGGTCATTGGGTAAAATTTGCTGAAATAAGATAATTTTGAACCATATTTCATAAATATACATGTACACTGCCATTTTCTACGGTGTCTGATCTCCGCCAAACTCCCCCTTTTATAATTCATATCCCCAAATTTTTAGTTTTCCCCCTTTTGCGAAATGCTTTCCCCTTTTTCAAATATTTCCCCTTTTAACTTTCCCGTTTACAAATAGTTCCCCTTTTCGACTTTCCCCCTTTTCGACTTACCCCTTTTCAAATAGTTTCCCCCTTTTCGACTTTCCCCTTTTCAAATAGTTTCCCCTTTTCGACTTGCCCCCTTTTCAAATAGTTTCTCCTTTTCGACTTTCCCCTTTTCAAATAGTTTCCCCCTTTTCGACTTTCCCCTTTTCATATAGTTTCCCCTTTTCGAATCCCCCTTTTCAAATAGTTTCCCCCTTTTTTAATTTCCCTTTTCAAATAGTTTCCCCGTTTTCGAATTACCCCCTTTACAAATAATACCCCTTTGATTTTCACCCATTTTGTAAAATTAATAGTTCCCCCTTTTTACAAATAATCCCCTTTTAACTTTCCTCCCGCTTTTCACAAATAGGTTCCCATTTTAAATAGTTTTTCCCTTTTTAAATAATACTCCCTTTTTGTTTTTAATACTCCCTTTTTGTTTGGGTACTCCCCGTTTTCCGTGCGTAGGCTTTACCAGTAAGCCTGGACCCTGGAGAGTACCGTGCACTCACTAGAGCTCATTTCGCTACAGCCATTATTGGAAAGGCGTTCTACATGAATTTGGATACCAACGTAGGTAGATTTATAGCCTGTTGTGCAAGCGCCCGCTAAATTCAATGGGTTAGGGATCCGTCAACTTTTATGCACGTTTATAGAGGGCTGTACAAAGAGCAAATCCGATATGATTGATAAACCAAATGATGTTCAGAATGTTAAACGGGTGAAATGGCATGCATAAATATTTATGCTGGTCAAATTCATAGCAATGATGTTTGAAAGTCTGTGAAGAACTTGTCTATATAAACAGGGATATGTCAGAGACAACAAACAACTGGCTGCCATTGTTACAGAAGCCTAGATAATAAGAATTGTTTGTGCTATATAATTATTCAAAAGTTTTTTTCTAAAGTTAGCACCAAAGTTTAAAACAAGCGGTCTTAACAGTGAAATGACAATAAAAGCATACATTTATAAAACGGGCCTGGACAAAATGGGCATTGCATATTTATGACAAGTGTGGCTGTGTGATTTTATGCAACTTTATTTTTAATCCAGTTCCGAGTAATTTTCTCTATTCTTTGTTTGTCAACAATCCCGTTAACAATAAAAATGTGCTTTCTAATCAAAGGCTCTATGGCGTATATTCAATTGACCAGACAAATGAACCAGGGACTTCGGTCAGTGGTGCACGCCTCAAAAATCTAAAAAGAATTAGTAGGCCCTATATGTTAGATGAAGAATTAAGTAGCAATTAAGGGGGTACCGTAAAATGGGGTAACTTCGGTCAGCGGGGTAACTTTGGTCGGTCAGAAAAAAAATTTAAATGGTCATATTTTCGTACAGCAATATTGTTTTTAGTCATATTTGGTGTCAATTTGTTAAGAAATATGTTTGGAAGAAATAATAGTCGCTCATGTGTAATTTCCTTGAAATTTACGAAAAAAGCGGGATTTTTGACCAAAAATCAGCATGTTTTTACATTTTTTCAGAAAAAATAAAAATCGATATTTGTGAGCAAGGATGTGTGTTTGATTAATTTTGCAAGGTGTCAAATGTCACAAAAAACAACAACTTGCCCATATTCAGCGAAGATCAATTTTTTTGATTTTTTTTCCTTCATGGAATGTAATACTGTGACCAAAGTTGCCCCAAAGGCGGGTAACTTTGTCAGGTCATTTTTAACCCCTAGGGCACCCTTACAAAATTATTATAAAATCTTTTTCAACTTCAAGGTGTAGAAGGAACCCTAATGTCACAAAAAGAGTTAATTAGAAATATAATTGGTTTTGTTTGGAAGCAGTGGTTTAAAAACTCTGAAAAGTGCCCAAAGTTACCCCAGTTTACGGTACTACACCTGCCCAATTTTGTGCCTATTTTTGCATTTTTCTCAAAATTATGGCGCATTGGGGACAAGTAAGATATGTATATTATAGGGGCAAGGACTACAACGACTGCACTGGAAATTTTATTTCAGCACAGCCAACAGTTGTGGAGTTACAGTCAAAAATGAGGGAAAACCAATATTTGATCAATAAATCAATAACTACTTGCTTTGTGTTGCTGTATTTTCAGTACAGTAGTTGTAGTCCTTGCCCCTATAATATACATATCTTACTTTACACCAATGTGCTATAATTTTTGAGAAAATTGCAAAAATAGGCGCAAAATTGGTGTAGTACCCCCTTAAGCCTAGTCTTTTTGGCGCCCTCTACGGAGGCGCCACAATATAGGCATGACTTTGTGAAAAGCTTCTAATTTCACTCTTGCTAGATTTACTTCGCAATTGTTTTGCTAAAATTATGCCCAGCTCAGAAATAAAACCACAATTTGCTTGGATTTTATTTTATTATTGTTTTCTGATATGCACGGGATAAAATGGTGAGCGTATATTCTTTGTTTAAAATACAAAATTAGGATTTATAAAAACACCAAATAAATCCTGACCTTTGTATGCGTTCAACCAGTTTACCGTGTGCCTTAGAACCCGATAGACGGTGACATTTGACCATACACTAGGATCCACAACATGCTCATCTATATCATGGGGACAGTTCTTAAACCCTAATACATTTGTACATTCATCCTTTGAAAATTTGGATACACTAACTCATACTCTGCAACTTGAGGTCAAATTTTGCACTATGATTATGAGGTTATTGGATTATGCCATTGGGATGAGACTCTTGTGGAGGTAGTACTAGCTACTACCTCCATGATTGGATTAAGTAAACAACTAAATCCTGTTATCTACCCGGCAATGTTTGCCTATCTTAATAATTGTAACAAACTGTAGTGTACTAAATGGCACAAGACAGAAAAGGCAAACAGACATAAATTTAGAGTTTTAAATTAGAGTTGACAAGAAGTTGTAAGAGTTAAATTGTTATGGATATGATTGGTGTAAGCGCGAAAATGTTGAATGTCAGATCAAAGTCATCCGAGGTGAATTAAGTAATGTCAATCACAAATTGTTACAGGTCATTTGAGGTGGACTAAGTTTATATTTGGATTGTCAGAACACCTTCCCCAATCAAACACATTTCTCTTGCATTTGATCATCTTCTACTCTTCCCTAGTAAAATCATTATAATACCAAATCTACACACCATGGAATTCACCATATCACGTCCAAGTTCACATTGGGCGCCCATTCCTTTTTTAAAGGAATTATTATTTAAAAGTCGAGACAAGTCCAAAATAATAACGATTAATAAGCCAATCTAATTGATTCGAATTCCAATCTCCTGGCCTTTTCCTGTGTCTTTATTTAGTTGCATGATATAATTCAGATTATGATTTTTCTTAAATGTAGATCTATATCCTATAGAATTCATAAATTACATAATAAGTAGGCCTATCATTTTATTCATTTTATTTAGCTCAAGAATTTGTATCAGACAATCACGTGCTTTCAACGTGTAGGCCGGACCTATTTCAATATCGAAGTACATGGGACGTGAATGCACGGTACTATAGATGGTCCGTGCCTACGCATCGTGAAAAGGGGAATAAAAAAGGGAGTAAAAAAAAGGAAACTATTTTAATGGGGAAAAATCTGTAAAATGGTATTATGTAAAAGGTGAAAAGAAAATTCGAAAAGGGGAAACTATATGAAAAGGGGGAAACTATATGAAAAGGGGAAACTATATGAAAAGGGGAAATTCGAAAAGGGGATACTATATGAAAAGGGGAAATTCGAAAAGGGGGAACTATATGAAAAGGGGAAATTTGAAAAGGGGAAACTATATGAAAAGGGGAAACTATATGAAAAGGGGGAAACTATATGAAAAGGGGAAATTCGAAAAGGGGAAACTATATGAAATGGGGGAATTCGAAAAGGGGAACTATATGAAAAGGGGAAATTCGAAAAGGGGAAACTATATGAAAAGGGGGAAATTCGAAAATGGGGAAACTATATGAAAAGGGGAAATTCGAAAAGGGGGAACTATTTGAAAAGGGGGAAAGTCGGGGGAACTATTTGAAAAGGGGGAAAGTATTTGAAAAGGGGGAAATATTTGAAAAGGGGGAAAGCAGGGGGGAAAACTGAAAATTTGGGGAGATGAATTATAAAAGGGGGAGTTTGGCGGAGATCAGACACCGTAATTTTCGTAATAGAGAATTAAGAATAATCAAGCTGCTGCACAGTAATGCTGTGGTCAGACTCTTCTTTGTTCTTTTACAATGAAAAGAGACAACTACACCATCCCAAACCGCTCCCCCAATACACATCCACTATCAAACCCCACCCCACACAGGTGTCATTTCCATACCCTAGTTAAACTACAAAGACTCGCCCAAACCACCATGACAGTAAACTTAGGCAATGTATTCAAATATATTATAGATCATCATCATCATCATCATCATCATCATCATCATCATCATCATCATAATATAATACTAATAGAAATTCACCCTTTCCGAAATTAAATATGGTTGTGTGATCCCCGCCCCCCAATATTTTGCCAGGGGGATGCTCCATACAATCATCCCCCCCCCAATGTTGACGCCTGAATATAGGTTTCTGACCACATATTTGCTCATTTTAGCCCCAAAAGTGCAAATTTCTGTGCGCTTTGCGCACATATATTCCACTTTTGCGTCATATTTCATCAGTTTAGCTTCAAAATATCAAAAATTTTCGTGGGCTTCCCGCGCATTTGTACCATAAACTTATTTTGTCACCAAAAGGTGCTGGATTCACTATACTTCAAGAATTATTTTCCAACCCCATCCCCCCCATGTCAAAAAGAAATCTACGCCACTGTACATCACTGATTTATGGTAAGATGTCACTTTAGAACTACTTTTTATTCATTTTAATATACTGATGAAGAAGATTTTGCAACTCATTCATTTTACATGTACTGCACCCAGTATCAACATGTATGAGAAGTTGATGCATACTTACAATTTTAAGAGATTGAAAATTAATAAATCAACTTGATAGTTTATTAAACTCATTTGATTTTTTATATTCTGTATGATTGAATTAAATGACAACTTAAAAAATGAAATAAATTCGTTTTACAGCCATTTTACATAAAAGTAATGAATTATAATAATTTTGACCACAAGTTTCCAAACCTGCCACTTGAAAGATTGTTCTTGGTGCAAAAAAACTGTAGTGGTATGGATAATATCACTGTGGTTTGTTCAGGGACCTGTGGTATTGCTATTGAAGTACATGTACATGTACTAGCTGGAGCAAAGGGTAGCAGTTTTAACCAAAAACTGTGTACATGCATGTGAAATAAATAATATTTTAGAAAAATAAATAAAACAAGTTAAAATACCCTGTGGGGTTCTACCTAGTTGAAGGTATATGAGGATGTGCCACGATTTTGGAGTCCTTTTCAGCGATTTTGGTATAGGCCCCCTGGCTATTCAATAAAGACCAATATTTGGAGAAAAGTACCCAATTACTGCAATTAGGGTAAATTTAGGTGCTTTTTGTGAAAAATTGGTATACTGATAGCTGGGTGGCAAAAACAGTAAAGGCATAATTTGTCAGCCTGATATGTGGCAGTGACGTGATGCGTTGAGGCAGCTGATCCATGCGCGCATCTATTGCGCGTCATTGCGCGTGTGCACACGTCAGGTGGGGGGGTCATATGATTTTCATGTAGCTCGGAGGGGGGGGTCATATGGTTTTTATTATCAGAGAAGGGGGTCATATAGTTTTCGGCAGTGACTTTCTGTCTGCTCCCGGCCCCCCTCCGGTAGAAATAATGAACGGTCCCTTAGTAGGCCTACGACACCTTTATGTGGTAACCTCAATCACATGAGCTGAATACCCGGGGGGGGGGGGGTCACTCCCATTGTGACCTATAGGCTGTACACCATCCGCGATGAACGTCAAGCACCCTGTCCCTTAGACTATGCCATAGTCTATTTTTGATAAATAAAAGCACGTTAATCATGATGAAAGCATTCAGTTGAACTCGAAATTATACTGATATTTAATACATCAAAATACTAGTATAAAATTGTTATGAAAAAGTTAACATAATTATATTAGTGACAGTAAAAGTAAAGTGGCTTATATTATTGAATGCAACATATCATAATGTCAAAATTTTATTAGCACTTCAGTACTGAACAATTCTGATTTTTGAATCTGCCAGTTTATTAATCGCGAAATTCCAGGTTAAAAATAGGGAAGCTAACAAACAGAGGGAGTAGGGTGACTGAAAAGATCAGATGTGAAAATCTATCAATTGTGCACACATTAATTAAATCAGAGTTTTAAGCTTAAATACAATATCCAGAGTATGCACAATGGGCAAGTGGACTACGGGGTAGTCTACCTGTCCCTAAACAAAGATTTAATCCTTGGCTAAAACGATACCCTAAACAGTTTACCCCAGGGCAGGTTAAAGCCATAATGTACGATCTTAATGACACAAATATAGGAGTAGGCCTAAACATTCAGGGACAGCTAATAATATGAAATTGGTTAATTTTTTTCAAACCTGATTTTTTGGCATATTTGTAATGTTTACACCTGTCACAACTTGCACCTAAATGGAATCAGCCAAATTTGTTGTGTTTGTAGGTAAACAGAGCAAAGTTCGACATAAAGTCATAATTCAAGAAATTATGACTTTATGTCCGCCCATAGAACTGCGTGTTAAACGGCCAACAAGCAGTGTTTCTTTCACGTTACATCGTTATTTCAGCTCAAAATGGACAGAAACCATTCCCGATCATTATTACTAGTAGGCCTATTATTTCAGCATTTTGAGTATAGGCTATAATGACAAAATTTGAAGGAACTCGTACATTAAGCCTTTAAACACGCCTGTTTTCACACCCGTAGTAGAGTCCGAAGTTTTCCGTTTTACGGAAAACGGAAGAAAATCACGGAATCGGAGGTACAACACGAGCTAACACGGAAAGTGACATTTTTGTATGATGTGACAAATTGTTTTAAAAGCTAAGAGAAATAAAAACAATCATGAGTTGTGTATGTCAATTTTTATGATAAAAATACTGTTTAATAATACCGAAATAAGGGACCGTCCACAAACACTTGTAAGGGGGGGCCTCCTAAGGGGGGGGGCCCTGAAAAAAATGACCAGGAAAATTGAGTTTATATGCTTGGCTATCTTTTAGAATACCCTACCATTTTTTACATTCACAGTGTAGGCCCCCTATGTGTATGGGTCGTTCATAAAAGACCCCCATTGAAAATCTACAGTGGTAGGGTATTGTAAAAGAAATCCAAGGGGGGGCCCCGAAATCTTTTTGAGATACATTTTTTTTGCATCAGGCCCCCCTTACAAGTGTTTGTGAACGGTCCCTAAAAGCCCTATATTACCAAGGCATGAACCCCCTATATGGCATCGTGATAGTCGGCCTATTATCGTGAGAATATTGCAATCAGAGCGTATTGATCGCGATATTGAACACTGCATTGTGACATTAATATCATTGTTTATACATTTTAATCTTTATTCATGACACGGATTTACAAATTTTACAACACGGATTACAACACGGAAAATGGATTTTAGAAAACGGTAAACTTCGGACTCTACCCTAAAGTCCCTAAACAGGGATTTTATTCCTTGCATCAAATTTCATACCCTAAATTTCATTTATTAGCAATTGCAATTTTGCATACCCTTTTTTCCAATTTTCGATGTTTTTGACACCCTAGTAAACACGATACGCGCGTATCGTGCCTACCCACGAAAAACTACCCTTTTTACACGTTTTTATTATCGCGGATGGTGTACAGGCCACAATGGGAGTGACACCCCCAGGGCTGAATAAGAGTTGGTGAGAATTATTCATAACCGATCGATAACTTGCCTCAATTTGTTGACAGGAAGCCAATCAAATTTGCCATAGGTTTGCGTGATTAAAACAAAAACCGTGAATTTAGTGCCACCCCTGCTGATAGTGCATAGACAAATAATTTTCACTAAGAATAAAATTCCGTTAAAAAGGGATAGCGGAGTTCAACCTAGTATTATAGGCCTTAGGCGCCTGACAAAAAAGTTCCTGACATAAACTTTTGATATCCATTTGTACCCAAAAGCATAGTTTTAGCCGAAGAATAAGGGACCAAGTTTAGGCCTACCAAGAAAAGTATATAGGCCCCTACCAAGTAGGCCTGTCGATTTATTCTTTGCCAAAAAGTTCTCAAATTAAAATTCGACCAAAATCGTACTTGGTATAATTGAAGACCGAATCAAAAAGACTAGTTTGCGTATGACGTCCTGTCAACCAGACCAAAATGCCGTACTGCGCAGGTCAGTAATCAATCACGCCGCGCCTTTGCCCTGACGTCAGACGCAAAGTAGTCTTTTTAATTCTGCCTTCAATTATAGCCTATGCCTATAGGCCTACTTTCTTGGTAGGCCATACTTCTTTATTTTGCTTTTCGGGTCGGAAGGATTTTTGTTTATTTAGGGGATGTGCAATAATTAGGCCTATGCTGGGAGGGGGGATCGAGGGTAAAATGGGGGGGATTTTTTGGCGATCCGAAAGGGGGTGGGGAGCAATTTTTGGCAAGCTGGGGGGCAAGGGATTTTTGGCACACATTCATGTGCGCCTTTAAAGACACACAGTGATCCCAGCGAAAGTGTAAAAAAATTTAAATTGTTCATAAATTGCTTAAAAGTGAAGGATAAGTCATTCAAATTGTCATTTAGTATTTTTGAAATGAACAATTTGGCAAAAAACGAAGAAAACAACAGTATTGACGAAGTTGAAGCCCCATAAAAATACATGTAGCTAATTTAGATATTGTCAGTACCCCCGGTATCTAAATTAGGCCATATAAAATTAATATTTTGGTTCTCGTCCAGAGGAATTTCATGAATTGATGAGGGTTTTTTTTTTAAATGTAAAATCAGCATTGTCAGTAGTTTTCGGTCTTTTCCAACAGTGCTCGATCGAGGAAACGACGAGGCACTTTTTGTTTCGAATGTGAGATTCTGATGGATAAACCCCCTAGAGTAGGCCTACCACAAAAAGACTTGGAAGTGATCCTTGTTCTCTAATAAACTTTATTTATATGTATGAACAATTTATAAATCATTCCAAAGTCTAAAATAATTGAAAAATCTATATATTTAAAAAAACATCTGACAAATCCCAGAAATTTTGATGAATTTTACGATCGTTCGTCGTCCGTCGTGGTGGTGGTGGTGGTGGTGGTGGTGGTAGTAGTAGTAGTAGTGGTAGTACTACTACTACACAAAAAAGAGAAACCAAAGTATTCTACTTTGGAGAAACGTTGCCGTTTCTCGGCATGCTCGGTGCAAAATACTTGCCATATCATGATGATCAATAAACAATAATCACGATAATGTGATCAAGGGTCAAGCAGGCTCAACTATAGGCTGGCTACACAATAATTAGTGTTGATGCGGTGTGCAAAACATGAAACAAGGAAAATGCATCAGTTAAAATTCGGTTTAGGAATTGCATTTTTGCTTCTAGTTGAGGTAACTCATTTTGGATGTTGCGATGACATCGGTTCCAGAGGTCTCGGTACCATGACATTTTTGGTTGCAGTAAATGATACATGGCAAGAGTAAGTACATACAATCGTGGGGATTAGAATCAGCATACTGCAGTTACTGTCCGTTTTCCTATACATAATACACAGTGCTCTTTCCCATTGACGCGTGACCTCTACAAATAGCCTACGTTAAAAGTATGGGGATATGCCTAGTTAACGTCGCTGTGTGAAAAATAACCGGCCAATATTAAAAGTACTCTTCTAAAGTTCTAGAAAATATAGTTTTGTAACATGTCCTAAATTTTTAGCTAATTTAGATGTTTGGAAATATGCGTACTTTGGTGTTTTAGGAAGGATATGTAAACGACAGATAACACCAAAAATATGAAGAAATTATTTCCAAACCGTGTTAAGTCTGCAAACCACCATGTTTCTCATTTTCAAGAACGCTGGTTAACAATAAGCACGTATTGTCTCATTTCGTAAACAAAGACCACACACAATTGTTCTCTAGCGCTCGCTTTATAATCGTTCACCCAACTGAAACTATAATCCCAGCGCATTGCTCCATTGTACGTGTAAAAGCAGAAACATATGATGTGTGTATTTAACCAGAGAAGACTATGATTTAATCAGTTGAGCTGTTTTCAATGAGTGTTATCTTGGTTTAATAGCTTTTAATGGGGTTTAAGTCCTGCAAAGGTCGAATTGAATTCTACTGTAGACATGACTGCATCATGGTGATTTGGACACGGGGGTATTCTGTCATGTGCAAGTGTAGGGGGTTCATGGGTGGGTGTGTAGGCCTTTGTGGGGTGTGTGAGAAGGTGTGTGTTGCTTCCCAGGACTACAACATAACAACACAGCACCCCCGGGCACAGCCCGGGGGCACAGCACTTCGTGCGTCCTCGGAAAACGTCGAAAATTGGGTATCCTTTTACCTAAATATCCTCTCTATAAAGGGCCGGATTTACCTTTGCTGGGCCCTGGGCCAGGCCAAAATTTGGCTCCCAAACTCACCGTGAAGAAGGCCCGGGAAGGAGGCATGTTCACTCAAGTGCCAAGTTTTGGTTTACGTATAAGATCGACAGTGGGAGCGGAAACAATGAAATTCAGAGGGAGACGAGCATAATCTGTTCCGATTTTATTAGGACATTTGCGTGCGAAGCGCGCGAAAAAAGAATCAATTTGAGTCTATATTTTAGCCCAAAATGAAGGTGAATTATTTTGTTGTATAAGGGCCAAAAAAAAAAACAAAGAAGAAGAGGGGGGGATGGCGCGGGGCAATGTGGGGGGCGGGCAACCAAAATTTGGGGACCCTGGGCCCTGCCCCCCCGGGCCTGGCCCATATGGCCCAATGGTAAATGCGGCCCTGTCTCTATAGCTCACGTCCTCAAAGCGATTAATTACGGAGATTTTACGGTACGTTCACCCTCATCTATACGAGTTTAGTCTAGAACGTTAAGGGATGGGGTATACGTTTGGACAGTATTTATTGTGGGACATTGGAGCACATCAGAAATATCGAATTGCATTCTGAATACGAAGAATGTCCTTCAGATATCAAATAATTTTGATTTTTTGAAATTCGCAATGTAATACACATTTTATGGCAAATGATTAAAAATTGATATTTTTGATATTTAACAGTAGGCCCTACTCGAAGTAAACTTTATAAATCGGATGATTTATATTTAAAGTGTATGTAGGTGGGATGAAAAGCCGAAAATCAATTGAAAATTTTGACCTTTAAGATATGGATTTTTCCCCAACACACCAGAAAAAATTAGGTCTTTTGGGGGAAAAATCCATATCTTCAATATGAAAGGTCAAAATTTTCAATTGATCATCGGCTTTTCCTCCAAGCTACATACACTTTAAGAATACTAGTATATCATTAGATTTATAAAATTTACTTCGACATGTTCGAGGACTGTTATATATCAAAAATGTGAGAATATCAAATTTTAATCATTTGAATGTCATAAAATTTGTATTATATCGTGAATTTCAAAAAATGAAAATTATTTGAAATGAGAAATTCTTCGTATTCAGAATGCAATTCGATATGTCTGATGTGCTCTCATGTCCCACAAAAATACTGTCGAAACGCTCATTCCAGATCCCTTCCAATAAAATTTATGCTGTTCTTTCTATTACACAGTTGCATAGCTACAGCAAGAACACCACCCCTGACACCTGGAATCAAATCCAATGTTTCCATCAATGTCAATGGTTGTGATCATGGACCACTAGAATTCAATGTAACAACACAAAAAGATCCCAAGGGCAATAAATATGTAAGTATTATAGGCCTATAGTAGTACTTCATATAATATCAGAGATTGCGTGCACTCCAACATTAATTGTCTTACATACAAAATAAATAATCATTATCATGATTTTGCGGAATGCCGAACAGTTATTCGTCTTTTTAAAATCTCTAAGTTGAATTAGAGACTCCGGACCCTTGCCTTTGAAAGTTCAAGGATCCTCACCAATTTTCAAGGGCCCGAAAATGAAAGTGTTCTAAGCGAGCTAGACGTATTATGTCATGTATGTGAACCAGATTGTCCAGTGGAACAACAAAACTAGGAATTTCTGCTCTTATGGCTTGGTTCAATTTTTACGGGTCACGCGGACCCGTACCGTAGGAAATTTGCGGGTCCGCGCCTACTTTCACGGGTATTTGACGCAAGGACCCGCCTTATTTCGAACACTGATTATACTCCGTTGAAGTTAAACCTGTATGTTGCTCCCATCACTTACCATGACAAATAAAATGCATTTCACTAATTGATAGTGTCGCCCTCAGGCTCTCTACTTTTCAGATCAATTCGTTTTGATTATCGTATTCGGTATCATGTCAAAATCCTAACAAAAAGTATCCATGCAGAAGCACGACCCCTCCCAGAGAGGTTTCTGTTTGTGTTTTTTTTTTACGTAACTTCCCTTGGGAAATTCAGTATAACAGACAAAGCTGCATCTTTACTAAGCTGGTTAGACCAGTTACATTTTTGATGAGAAACGTTTTACGTCTAGGTTAATCAGTCATGCTGGCTGACCATGTAGACGTCAGAATGAGTTTTACTCATGGACCTATCAATTGTTGATTGAAGTGAATGCAGCGACAGAGGTGGGGGTTCGAACTCACAACCTTGTGATCACGAGTCCGGTGCTCTATCCACTACACCACTAGGCCACTAGGTTCCCCGAGTAGTTTCCTTACAAACTATGAAAGGTCATTGGGATTTCAGCTCTATGGAGTACAAAAAACCCCAGTGAAATGTACTCCCATAGGACCAGCGCTCAATATTGACGAATGATTTGTTTGGGTTTTTTAGACGTTTACTGTATTCAGATCATCGTTATAATATATAATATATCGCCCTAAAGGCCACATGACCGACTTGAAAAATCCTGAAATAAAATTGCCGATACTCCCCGCCCTCCATTGCATTTCCTGGGATCATTTCTATTCGTCGCTTTGCAGAAACCATGGTAAAAGTTCATCATGTCAAAAACATTTAATTAACTCACACATCTTGAGGACAAAAAAAAATAATTGTCTGCCTCATGTCACATAGGACTTGCATATCTATTGCGGAGTTTTTAAAAAAATGTTATAATGCAACAACGCAAATTTGAGGTATTTTGTTCCTAGTCTCTCAATATAAATGCAATTCTATGGCGTTGTCTACATTTTCGAACTTGCCAATTCGATCGGAAACACATTTGAATCTGAATATTTATTTTACAGCCGATTTTTGTTAAAATTTAAACAAAAAATAATGAAAAGAATACTTTAAACGTTTGCAATTTCGCACGACCAAATGAGCACCATAAATCTAATGCGTGTGGGAGATATGAGGCAAGCTATTACTTATTTTTTTTTGCCTGTGTGAAAACTGAACCTCTCACATCTCCATGCTTTCCACAGATGTCAGTCAACATTCTGTTCCATTCAACAAACATAGAAGATGCCGAACCTCCCACGTGTAGCATAACATGGAACGGGACATACCTCGTTCCAGGACTCCAGTCCGAATCCCTCTTACCAGGGTGCTACACGACAGATTCCAGAGAGGGATGGTACCTGACATACTACTGGTTCTACGTTTATGATTGGCGATGGATATAAATCATAAAACATCTCAGACACAGTGTCGCAGTTCATTTGACTGATCGAAATTCCCATTTCACAATAAATATTGAACTTCACTTAATGAGTGATTGATTAAATTTGATTAAAAAAGTACGGAATAAAATTTTCTCCAATTCAATCACAATCGTAGAATAAATAAGAATATAAATTGGGCGGTATGTAAAACATATAGGTACCATATGGACCCTTAGGTCTGGCATTTCAACGCAGTCGTTATAAATACGCCTATAACAACACAACAGTATTAAAAATTGGAGTTAACAGCATTTACAGCAATCAATAGATGTACACATTATTAATTATCAAATTGTAAGGTTTTAGAGTTTGAATCAGTGACAGTTAATTATTGTAGAATAAGAATGGGCGCTTTTGAAAAAAAAATTGTTGAACTTCGTGAGCTATACTCGATGATTAAACGAGAACAGATTGCGCCTTTGGATCGAATGAGTACATTTTAAATAATTCCCTATTGTTTGTACAAACATTAAATATGTTGTTTCCTCAGTTGGGGATCATTGAACAAATCTAATCGGTTATGGTGAAAATAAATGTGTGCTCTCAGAGGTTTGATAGGTCTTGTATTCAAGTAAACATGTCAGCGTGACTGTGAGTAAAAACAAGTCGCAAATCGTTCCCCGGGTACCTCCTTAATCATTAATCTATATAATCTCACTTATCTCTCTCTCTTCCGCGATTTTAGACGCATGAGTTCTTACGAGCGTATACGTACGTCAATTATACGTACACGCCATGAAATTGTGTGCAAATAATAATGTGTGTTTGTTACACAACCCCCTCCGCTACAGCAACCATGTCCTTCATAAAACTCTGTGGAGTCATACTGCAGTACACTGATGAAAATGACCATGTCATCAACCTTCTTCTTCGTTCGGTGCGTTCTTTACGTGCATTTGTTTTTCGTATACGTGCAATTCTGCCAATTTTTAACCGGTTGATGATTCTGGACGTACTTCATAGGACGGGAGAGGGAGCTCAAGTGATTCTCAAAATATATAATTATATACGGGAATCCAGTGCGCGAAGTACTTTTCGTAAAACTACCATTCCCATTACATTCCTTTTGCTCATCCATATTCTCTCAGTCTCCATGACAGAATGGAATTAGTCATGCTAAACCAAGCAAGAATTGTCTTTAAAAAAGACAACGCCATATATTTACAAGGTCCAATATGGTGCATTATTCAATGCTATGCATGTATAAACACCAAAAAAGGCATCGGAGGCAACCCCGTGCCCTTAAGAGAAACTAGGCACATAGGTCCCTCACAGGTAAGCTACATCCATTACTCATTACATTTTCCAGATCTCATGTTACTGCTGTAATTTTGACGTACCATCTCTTGCACTTCCATCCACGGCTTCTCTCGAAAGACATACATCATGTCCAATCATCCAGCATCAGAAGTTGAACTCAAATGCTCATCTCCTTGTTTACACTACTGAAGCCAATGATCATATCTTGCAGGTGGTCCATCTTCTATTCTACTCCTCTGTGATTTTAGACGCATCACCTCCGACCTGCACTATACCATGGAATGCCACTTATCTCGTACCAAAACCTGTCAAAGAGTCGATGTCACCAGCTAAGCAGTCTTTGCTTCCTGGTTGTGCCACTGGAGATTCTAGAGAAGGCTACCACATGACGTACTACTGGTTCTATATTTACGATTGGCAATGGAAGTAGAAATAGTCAATGTTCGTCGCGGCTACCAATTTTCATGGTTTTTAGAACCAATGAAACAACATTATGAACAACGTACAGGACACACGTCGTACTTCACAGGGGCAAGAGCTCTTATATTAAGCTTTTGATGTCAACACATGCATACTAGTAATCGATTGTAAAATGCTTCGGGTTGTGAGGGTAATAGGGACATTCACATAATTATTAGCACGCGTTAAGTGATCCCCTTTCCAGGACGAATGTGTCGCCCAATGACGTTCTTTTTAGGACCTTGTCACCCAATAACCTGTTTATACCCAATACCATTTTTCCAATAATTTGTATCACCCTGGCCTTTGACCAGTCTTCTTCGCAAAAGCGTTTTTTTGTCTTTAACAATTGCAGCAAAATTGTCACATCTTTTTATTGATCAAACTTGCGAAGTTACGAAATTTCTGCAAAAGCGATGAAAAGGCCCCAGATTTCGTGAACCTAAAGATTTTCTCTTTATGCAGTTTGGTATCAAAGTGACCCTCTTCCTCCAAGGCTAGAAATCTGTCACTTTACAGTCCAAGTTCCCGTAGGCACAGGTACATAGGCATACACATTGGAGATTTGCGAAATGCAGTTTAAAGAGTATCCTTTCAAGATCGCCCTACTGTAAAACACCCTACAATGAATGAAGTTGACGTCTATAGTCGAACGGCATTTCGCAAAGTCTCCAATATTTACGTGATTGTCCCTGTCTAACCCGGCAAAGACTACAGAGGTTCTTAAATTATATTATACCGGGATAATATACCACATATGTGTACGTGACTGTAGTCCTTAATAAATATATTAAACTCTCATATCTTATCGAGACAAAATGTGTTTCTATGTTATAGATGGCGGTAAACATCTTATTCTACTCACGAGTGATAAACGCATCGCCGGTTTCATACATTGTTCATTGGAATGGCTCCTTTATTGTGCCCACAAACTCGACACTGGAAGCTTCATCAACATCTTTGTTACCCGGATGCTTTGTGAATGACTCCAGAGAGGGCTATCACATGACAGACTTTTGGTTCTACGTTTATAATTGGGAATGGAATTAAGGGATGGGTTTATATGTGTGTAAATGGAGGAGAAATGGGAGGATTTTGGCATGTTTGCTGTGATTGTTTGCCTAGCAATATTGATCACAAGTACACAATTGATGGTGCATATCAAGGACCAAACTCTATAGTTTTATATTTGAGCACGATCACTTCTGTAAGGTCATGGGAAATTATGTAAATCGGCTTTTATATTTGATGTTGCATATCGGCTCACGCACTTTTTTTTTGTACCCAGTATATCACAAAGTCCCTGTACTCTGATGAGCCTATGACTTTTTGCTGGTATGTTGAGCACTTTAAACAATTAATTATAGTACTTACCTCCTACTTTAGGAACATGCATATGCCTTAATGTATGTCGACCATGTCAACAACCCAGTGTAGTTTTACATGGTTGGAAAAGTCTATTTCCTTTCGCTATTTTGCCAATCATAATTCATAAATTGTCCAACTTTTTGACAAAAAGAGTTTTGCAACTATTCCGCCAGCAAGGAAACACAAATTTATGTGTATCCAGTGCGTCCTTTACGTTTAAATAGTTCAGTTTATTGTCAAGTTGTGCCTCTATACGCCATATTTACGGAATTGATGATACGAGCTGATACGGAATTTTTGAACCCAAATTTCTTGAAATATACATTACCTTTTTAACTTCTCGCCACGAAATTGGATTCATAAGAAGGTCAAATACAAGCCTTCCATTATGGCTGGTATCATCATCTCGATTGGTGTCTTGTGTTAGTATTATTCCATATTTTGCTGGTAGAAGTTCAATGAAACCCTCCATAATTCACGACTACTGTCACTTGTGTTATAAACTCGATGTGTTTACTATATTGTCGCTCGGGTCCGCGACTAATCGCAGGGACCGGTCTATCATTAGCAATTCTATACACTTTTCAATAGCCTTATTGTGATGTGTGGGAGTTTTAAAAGCCGAGCCATGAACAAAATATAATGCGAGCACCCAGGGGGGCATCAACTTTAGAGGTGACGGTATGTGCCTGTCAATATATGCCCCTCTTTTGAAGCCGACTATACCCGATGACCAGGCACCTTCAGTTTTCAAAATATTATACCCTATGACCCCTTTTTCATTTTGTTTGTACATAATGACCCTTTTTTTAAATAAAAAACCCCCAACGTTTTGTACTGATATGCGCCTACTTCGCGACGCTTGTAGGCACATATAGGCCTACCCATCAATTCTAAAGTTGAGAGCCCCGGGGCGGCGAGCGCATACTGCGGGCCAATGAACAATGAGATAGTGGCTTTTCTGATATAGCTTTGAGGAACTGTTGAAGTATAAATCAGCCAACGAGTAGGTGTGTCCAAATTGCACATCTTGAATTGAGACCAAGACATGCTGTTATTTCCATTGTTATACCGTTCCGCTTGGTTTATTACCTACCATTGCCTACGAGATGCAGTTCTAAGGTGACAGAGGGACAGGTCTGCAATTCGATTCCACAACCATTTATACCTTTCATCTGTTTTATTGTATTATCGTGCGAATTGCTCCGTGGTACCTTACGGGTACCTGAATTTTATTTGAATGAAGGTGACTCTGTCATGCTCGACGTCATATTGCATAATTTCTATACAGTATATGCAATAAACCAACCAGAACAGTATAACAATTGGAATAATAGGCAGTTCTAAGATAGGTTAAGAAGAATATAACGTCACAATTCTGTATTATTATTCAAGGTTGTAACGTGTGTCTATGCTGTCATGTAGGCCTACCTGGCAACAGACACGCCCCGGTACAAACAGATGAAATTTGTAGAAAAGCGTGATTATGACAAAAACATTAAAAATGATACTTTGAGGTATTGTTTTTTTTTTTTTTGTATGGCAGATCATACATACACATGTGCTGAGGTCAAAAAGGTAAAAATTTTGTTTTTGACCCCTGACTCACCTGTCATTCCAAACAACCCCTTAACATCACGTTCAGAATGGAGACATATTAAAGCCATAAAGTACGATCTTATAATATGAAATTGGTTAATTTTTTCAAATCTGATTTTTTTTGTGCATATTTGTAATGTTTACACCTGTCCCAACTTGCACCTAAATGGAATCGGACAAATTTGTTGTCTTTGTAGGTCAACAGAGCAAAGTTCGACATATTATCATAATTTAAAAATTATGATAATATGTCCTCCCATAGAACTGCGTGTTAAATGGCCAAACTAACCAGTCGGATTTATTTCACTTTACCTTGTTATTTAAACCTAAAATGGGCAGCAACCCTTCCCATCAGTTATTACTAATATTATTTCAACATTTTGAATAAAGAATAACAAAATCAAAATTTGACGGAAATCGTACATTAAGGCTTTAAAGTACCACCGGTTTCGTGCTTCTTGATAATGATACATGGATACATTATAGTTTCTTTTTAAAACAGACATTCTCTAAAAGTGATACTAAAATCTGAAAACTATTATCACCTATATCGGCTTCTATTTTTGTTCCGTCGGATATTTCATTGAATTACACTTGTACCTGCATGAACATAATATTCGATACCACTACACTGCCCCCTTCCTGTTTGAAACCCTTGTCTCCGATATAGCGCCTTTCTTCTGACACTCTACATGCATACCATGTAAACGGACGTTCATCTGCAATAGAGGCGGCATCCGCCATTGTACAGTAGGACACGCTACCACCACTTTCTTCTTCAAAGCGTGAATCTGACATATTAAAGGCCATATTTCTACTACATGGGATGACATTTACTTATCGTCAATATCATTCGTCCGCACGCATCACCGCGTTGGATCGCCGCCTCGGTGTAAAGTTGAAAACTTGATATTTTGTAATACCACTACACTGTGTCCCTTCTCAATCTGTAAAACTTAAACTCAGATCGTTTAGATCTTTCGTTCTATGTCTAAATGGACTCGGCTATCCAATGCATCGCCACTTGTGTACAGTGTAACAATTCGGTCGATTCACAATACGATGCGCCTCCAGTGGTTGCTGGGTAAAGGTCAAAATACGCATTGCATCATAAGAAAATGTCGTGCATCTATTCAAAATCCCGTCACACTGTATGAGAGCGACTTTGAAAAGATGCACAGGCGTATGATATTTACGTTTGGAAATCGCAAGCTCTCTGTTATTATCATAAGGATAAAAGCAGGATGGAGCTGCTTTGGAAGACATAAAGAAATCTTATGCAACAAAAATAATACCTATGTCGCTCAGAAGGAAAGTATATAATCAATGTGTCCTTCCAACAATGATGTATGGCGTGAAAATCCAATGGTGGTAACGGCGATGTCGAGGTCGAAAATTAGACTGACAAGAGCAACCGCTGGCGGCGCATCGTATTGTGAATCGCGGGAATTATTTGATACCGTTACACTACCCATTCACTCTTCTGCAAAACGTGACTCTGGAATTATCCCTTCTTTGTACATTTCTAGCTGAACGCCCATCACTCATCCAATGCATCGACACTTGTGGTATGGTGTAACAGCCGGACAATTATTTGATATCGCTACACTACCCCCTCCCCTGTTCTGCAAAACAAGTCTCTGACATTACCTCCTTCTTTCTATTATTCTAGCTGAACGTCCATCACTTATCCATTGCATCGGCATTTGTGGTGTAACAGCCGAACAATTATTTGCTACCGCTACACTACCCCTCCCCTGTTCTGCAAACAAAGTCCCTGACATTACCCTATTCTTTCTATATATCATTCTAGATGGACGTCTACGTATTGTTCCATTCGTCCGTAATAGAGGACGCATCGCCACCTACGTGTACCATCAAGTGGACCGGATACTTTCAAGTTCCAACTAACGCCACTCTAGAAGCAACGCAGTCCTTACTACCTGGATGTTTTGTGATGGACTCCAGAGAAGGCTACCATATGACGTATTATTGGTTTTACATTTGGGATTGGTTTTGGATTCCATGAGCAGTCTGCTTCTATTTGTGAAACACGTGTCATGTTCGCTGACCGATTCAAAAACATTAGAAATTATTAGGGACAAATGTGACACGATCTGCTCCATGGTGGCCAAAGGAATTTTCGAAATTGAGTTTATTGCCTTTGATATTAGGCTATCATATCGTTAAACACCAAAGGTCTAGCATACTTCATGTACTTGGTTCTAAAGTTATGAAGTTTTGCGATGTCTATTTTCTTATGTATTTTAATGTTTTTATTTACCCCATACTTTGCCTTTTATTTCAATTTCAATTGTGCCGCCTTTTTCCTCCATGGACCGGCAGATCGTGTCACAAAATGTAGCATATTTGCTTAAATACTGTTTTATTATGTTGTGTGTTTAAGGCCGGGGGGGGGGGCACTTCAATATGAAATGGATAAAGGTGTAGGGCTGGCACTTTCGCACTAAAGGGGCATTCGGTGAGAGCAAAATGTAAAAAATATGGGGTCATTGGGTGAGAGCATGATTTTGGGCATTCGGTGAGAGCAAAATGTAAAATATATGGGGTCATTGGGTGAGAACATTACTTTTTTTTAATGGAATCTTTGGGTGAGAGCCGAAACAGCGCCACAGAAACCTCGAAAATCGAATTTCTGGTTCTAAATGGCTTCAAATTTCTTTGTTTTTTCAAAAGTAACAAAATCAGTGATAAATAAAAGTTGCTGTTCAAATTGAACTTGTAAGGGTCTTTGGGTGACAGATGAAATGGAAAAATAGGGGTCTTCGGGTGACAGAGCATGTGTTCGTAAAAAATATGGGGTCTTTGGGTGACAGCGACGCTGAAAAAGGGGGTCTTAACAGCCCTACATACGCGTCACCTCCAAAGTAGCAGTGCCCCTCCCCCGGGTTTAAGGCCACCTTAATGGCTATATGTGACATAGGTTGAAATCGTATACCTGTTGATTAGGTCTACTCATATTCCTTGCATGAACATGATGAAGAAATTCAAATTTGCAAGGGAAAACACATAGCTTATTACCTGAACACAAATCAATCAGAATCATTGTTCTGTATACACGGTTACTGTAATAGCGCCACTACCATACTACTTGATTTCACAGAAACTTCTAAGTATGAATTTTTGTTCACAATGATTTTCCATTGAATTTCTAGAATATTCCATGTACAAACAAATACAGATAAATATCAGAACAAGAGAAATGACAAAATACATAACGTTTAATTAATATTATGGGATATTTTGGGGCACATAACAGTATACCAAGGTTGTGCCGTTCTATAAAAAAAAAAAAAAGACAATACACACAACTTTTTTAACCCGCCGGACGCGAGCCTGTAGAAACAATAAATAAGTAACAAAATCAGTGATAAATGAAAGTTGCTTTTCAATTTGAAAAACAGTGACAGATCAAATGGGAAAAATAGTGGGTCTTCGGGTGACAGAGCATGTATCCATAAATAAATCATATTGCAGTTACTGTCCGTTTTCCTATACACAATACACAGTGCTCTCACCATTGACGCGCGACCTTTACAAATAGTGTATGTTAGAAGTATATGCATTTGCCTAGTTAACATCACTGTGTGAAAAATAACCGGCCAATATTTAAAGTATTCTCCAAACTTCTAGCAAATATATTTCGCTAACATGACCTAAAATTACAGCTAGGTTAGATGTTCAGAAATAGTCGCACTTTCGTAAAATATGAGTGAGGGCAAGGCATAGCTAGCTCATAGCTAGCCAACTCCCCGTGTTAATTGAATAGAGATTTGACCGAAAATATTGGTAACGGACCGCTCAGTTCTGAAGGATGCGGTACAAGCTACATTTAAAGTATTCTATCAAATTCTAGAAAATATAGTTTTGTAACATGTCCTAAATTTTTAGCTAATTTAGGTGTTTGGAAATAGTCGCACTTTTGTGTTTTAGGAAGGATATGTAAACGACAGATAACACCAAAAAATATGAAGAAGCTCATTGCGATACCGCACATATAAAACAGACACATGTGCACAACCAGAGAAGATCTGATTTAATCAGTTGAGCTGTTTTCAATGAGTGTTATCTTGGTTTAATAACTTTTAATGGGGTTTAAGTCCTGCAAAGGTCGTGGTGAATTCTACTGTAGACA